>NC_054382.1:31364951-31664951 GCF_017654675.1 Xenopus laevis | reverse complement strand
GTCTCTCTAATATTACTATGTTACAATGGCATTTCTATTTTTATTACTTCTATCCTATTCCTTCAATCTATCGTTCCCTTACCTATTTCCCACCTGCGTTACCCATTGCTAATTATCAACTCCCTTGAGTCTCTGTTCCGCACACTTATTCATCATCATACTGACACTGTTGCTGCCTATCGTAAACACACTGATAAATTGTATGATACAGTGGTTAAAACTATTGCTACAAAAAACAAATCACTTTCTATAGGTTCCCAATTACAGGACGATTTGCAACACTATTGGTATGACATTTTCACTGGATGGTCTCTCACTGGTTCTCAAATCATGTACGCTATTTTTGATCCTATTCTCATTGTTACTGTTGCTTTGGTTCTCCTTGTTATTTTTAATTTATATCTTCTCTGTTCTTTTCGTACCCATGTTAAGTCTCTTATTGATACTGCAGAACAGTCCCAATTAGCTCATCTTCATACCCACTTCTATAAACCTTCTTAACTGTATATTATGAATTTCATGATGTTATGATCAAAGAGTAGTTATGGGTGAATTTATTCGCCAGGCACAAATTTGCGGCGAATTTGCGCGATTCGCCGCCAGCGAATAAATTCGCGAAACATCCGCAAAAATTCGCGTCAAAAAATTCGTTTCGAAAAAACGAACGCCAGCGTCAGAAACGGGCGCCGGCGTCAACAACGGGCATCGGCGTCAAAAAAACAGACGCCGGCACCATTTCGCAAATTTTTCGCCATTTCGCTTCGCCGAAAAATTTGGGAAATTTGCGAAACATACAATTAATGTATGTGCTGTTTCTTTTCTGCAACTGTTATTACTTACTGATAAGCGATGTATCCTGTCACAAGATGTGTCTTGCTCCTATGCTATAGATCATATGCTTCTCAATATAGGCTGTTGTAACACTACCAATAAACTGAACTTGTTATGAGTCTCACTGCTTGCTAGTGTCTCTCTGTACAAGCTCCCGGATCCGAGGAACGTACGGATGCGCTGTCTTAGGGACCCCTGGGCGTCAGTAGCCGGTTACTCCAACAATCACGTCAGTTAATAGGAAAGTGTATAATAAGGCAAACATGAGCATTTTGCCACCACCTGTCATCATATGCCATTGCCCTTAGGAGAAATGTGCATCCATCCCTGTGTATAGCTTTCCATTATCTCTCCCTTTTCTCCCCTGACAGAAAAGATAAGCACAAACCTGTGTTTTCCTGGCTGTAGCAGGGACTGCCGGTGCCTGGGATCTGCTCAGCTGGAGTGTCAGGAGGAGTGACTCTGTCCTAGGGGCAGTTCCTGGGCATTTGTTCCAGATAGTTATTACACACTCCCTCTCCTGAATAATTAGCTCCTCCTTTTAGTAATACAATGAGTAAAAGGTTTGTTCTTAGGCTCACCACGGAAATTACCCACAACAATAACCTAGATACTGTACTAAGCTGCCAAACTGCACTGCTCTACACAAGCACCCATAATAATAAACGTTACGTCACTTTATTACTGCATACAGGATGATTCATTTTGCTGTAGTTATAAGCACTGGCTTTTTACTATTGTGCAGCAACCAAAGTATGCATAATATTAAAGGAAAACTATACCCCCAAAATGAACACTTAAGCAACAGATAGTTCATATCATATTAAGTGGCATATTAAAGAATCTTACCAAACTGGAATATATATTTAAGTAAATATTGCCCTTTTACATCTCTTGCCTTGAGCCACCATTTTGTGATGGTCTGTGTGCTGTCTCAGAGATCACCTGACCAGAAATACTGCAGCTCTAACTGTAACAGGAAGAAGTGTTTAAGCAAAAGACACAACTCTGTCTGTTAATTGGCTCATGTGACCTAACATGTATAGTTTGTTTGGTATGTTTGTGTGCACAGTGAATCATACGATCCTTATTTTTAAAATGGCACTTATCTATTTAGGATTACCCAATGGCACATACTACTAAAAAAGTTTATTATTATGGTATGTTTGTGAGTACAGTGAATCCTACGATCCCAGGGGGCGGCCCTTATTTTTTAAATCTATTTATGATTACCCAATGGCACATACTACTAGAAAAGTATATTATTATGAAAATGGTTTATTTACATGAAGCAGGATTTTACATATGAGCTGTTTTATGCAATATCTTTTTATAGAGACCTACATTGTTTGGGGGGTATAGTTTTCCTTTAAACTGTGAAATATATAACCGCTTACTTCTATTGATTTTCACAGTAAGTCCCCACATTGTTGATAAAAATGTTATTGTATTCAAAATAAGGGTTTATGTTCTATGTGAATGTCCTTACACAAACAGTAATTTATTGCATTCTTTAAAGCAAAATTTATTTTGCTTTAAAGATTTCTTTTATGTGGATACGTGGATCCATCCTTTTTTCTGGTGCTGCTTAACCCCTTAAATACTCAGCAAACGCGGACCTTCATCCCCCCTTCCCATATTTTCAGTAATTTATTGCATGTATGGATCACTATTATTATTATTCCAATGAAAACAGCAGCACTCCGGTATTATTGACAAAAGTGAAAAGCATTACCAAAATGCCAAAGGTAACGTTTCGGGCTACACAGGCCCTTTGTCAAGCCATTACTATTGCTATTATTATTATTCATATGAGTGGGACCTTTTTTCCCCATATACAAAAGACATCATTTATACAGTACAAAATTTGGTAGGTGGCAAAAAGGCCCTGGAATGCCCACCAGCTTGACCATAATTTAAACACACAAGCGAGAGAGAGCCAAGGGGAAGTAAGGAACCAGGGAACTAGTCTAGGGTATATGATAAGTACAGGGTTCCCTTTATGCACCAGATTTTAAAGAGAGCAACTTGACCATTGTCAGGGGTGTAAGTGCTCCATGCATGGACCCTAAGGGTGCAGTTATTTACTGCTTGAACCATGCTTCCCAAGGTGTTCATACAGAGCAGATATCGGGTGCCAATATGGCCTTTCTAAGCCAAATTAAAAAGTTTGAAATGAAGGAAAACCGCAAAATGCTTAACATTGTTTACAGTTCAGCCAACCCAATATCCTTGCAGTTTATTCATTCAAGGCACAGGAAAATGTCTTTGATTTACAACATAATGCATTACAGGGAAAGAATTCGGTTTAATTTGAGTTTATCTGTAATCTTTTAAAGAGAATTAATGCTAGAACAATGCACTCATTTACTGCTGCTCTACCTTCCCCCTCCAACACAACCAAGTAAGAATATCCTTAAACAAAATTCTAACATATTGTATTTAAATGTGAGCATTCTAAAAGGAAACACTGCTTCATTTACAACTTTAACTTACTGATAATATATTGAGAGGACAACTATGTAAAAGGTGTGCTATATATATATATATATATATATATATATATATATATATATATATATATATATATATATATATATATATATATATATATATATGTATATATATATATATATATATATATATATATATATATATATATATATATATATATACAGTATATATACAGTATATATATGTATATCTTCCCCATTGTCTTTCAGCTCCACATGGATCCTGCTATGTTGCACAGATGTTTCCCCACAAACTTCAGATAAGCCCAGACCTACCTCCTCCTTGTTTTTTCTCTCAGTGACTGAAGGTGCCTGTGATCTTCTCAGTTGGAGTGCTGGGAGGAGTCACTCAGCTCTAAGGGCAGTTCCTGGGTATTGTTCCTTCTCCTTAGGAGGTCCATCCCCCATGTCACTAAGCCCTCCTCTATAATTGTTGAAGTGTATAGTATTTGGCTCACAACACAGAAATAAAATGATTACAGACCACTATAACCCAGATACTGCATTTATCAGCCTGATCCCCCAGAATTATTACAGCAGTATTCATTTATGTATTATGCTCCCATAATAAACGTTCCCTGCATAAACAGATACTGGAGTATTCATTTATATTCATTTATAATGACACATTTTAGATAACTGTATGTGCTATTCCTTTTACTCAAATCATTTTCGTGGGCAGGTAGTTATTGGGTGCCAATATGGCTGTCCCCCTGCAGGGGGGTGTGGGAGTGCACTGGGCCCCTTGGCGGGTGCGGGGGCCCCTAGGGCGGCAACCCCTGTGCGTCCTGCACCCACCAGTCTGACTCTGGTCAGTGACCCCCATTTGAAAGCTGGAAAGAGTCAGAAGAAGAAGGCAAATAATTCAAAAACTATAACAAATAAATAATGTAGACCAAATGAAAGGATGCTTAGAACTGGCCATTCTAAACATAACATACTAACGGGGGTATGTATTAAAAGTCCGTAACTGAAAAACTATTCGCAATGCGAAAAGTTATGCCTTTTGCGCAAACAGATTTTGCTTTGCGGGAATTTAATATAGCTTTTGCGAACCCGGAAACTGTTTAGCGACCACTTGCAACAATGGAAGACCGTTTGCAAATTTCATAGTTTGCGCCAATGCGCAGTCAATGTAATAAAACTTCTTACTGAAAAAGTCATTCTTTTTGCTCCAAAAGATTACAACACCTTCAAGCACTTCTTACGAGTGCGCAAGTAAAATTCGCAATGCGCAATTCGCAATGCGCAATTATAATTCGCAATGCAATAACAGTTTAAGGAACAATATTGCATTGCGAGATGTGGATTTTTAGTCTTATTGGCGCAAATTGTTTTGCTCTTTGCGACTTTAATTACATTCCCCCGCATAAGTTAACTTAAAGGCGAATCATCCTTTTATTTGCCAATTCCGTTTGGGTCACTAGAAAGCCAGATTGAATTTCGTCATGTGTTTTGTTTTGTTGGAAATAAACACTTTTTTTTGTCATTATTAGAATTTCACCATGTACTTTGACCCACTGTTTAAGAGAATATTTTTATTTTTAAACAACACTTGGGGGCTGATTCACTAACTTTGAGTGAAGGATTCTACTTCAACCTTCGACTACGACTTCGAATCGAAGGATTCGTAGTAAAAATCGTTCGACTATTCGACCATTCGATAGTCGAAGTACTGCCTCTTTAAAAAAAACTTCGACCCCCTAGTTCGCCATCTAAAAGCTACCGAAGTCAATGTTAGCCTATGGGGAAGGTCCCCATAGGCTTGCCTAACTTTTTTTGATCGAAGGATATTCCTTCGATCGTTCGATTTGAAGGATTAAATCGTTCGATCGAAGGAATTATACTTCGATCATTCGATCGAACTATCTGCACTATATCCTTCGACTTCGATATTCGAAGTCGAAGGATTTTTATTCCTAGTCGAATATCGAGGGTTAATTAACCCTCGATATTCGACCCTTAGTGAATCGGCCCCTTTCTGTTCTTGCAAATGTCATGCCTTTTTTAGAGTAAAACCCAACAGAAGATTTTGATCATATTTTGTGGGTCAGGTCATGCCATGCAACACCATGAGATTTTGTAGGATGCTATGAAATCTGATCCTCCTATAGCTAGAATGTAAAGTTCTGAAAAAGTCAGATGTTGTCTTTTATTCATGCGTTTACATTTGATCCATCCAACCAAAGCGATTGTTTAGCCCTTGGGTTGTAACAAAATAGCTGCAAGCTCTTACAATTACGATCTTTCCTGCAACCATTGTTTTTCAATACAGATGTGTAGAGCTGAGTGTCAGATATATATATATATATATATATATATATAACAAACAAGGGAAAGTTGTGCTCACCACTATTTTTTAAAAACATTAGGCGGGGGTGCAATGAGGCTGTGACCACAAAATACATATAGACACATACAAGAGTCCTCTGCACTCAACCCATTATCAATATATTTAAGACAGAGACATTTTGTGCATACTGCTACTAAAAAATGCCTTACCCTTTAAACAAAACAGGGATTGTTTGTCCATATATTGCAATATATTTAAGCTGGCCAACTACGTTAAGTAAAACCTAGTCCCTTTGTAAAATGTATAATGAAGCAATAGAATTCTTAATGAATCAGATGAAAATTAAGCGTAGGACTGGCCAGATATGGGATGACTTTGACGTAGTTGGCCAGCTTAAATATATTGCAATATATGGACAAACAATCCCTGTTTTGTTTAAAGGGTAAGGCATTTTTTAGTAGCAGTATGCACAAAATGTCTCTGTCTTAAATATATTGATAATGGGTTGAGTGCAGAGGACTCTTGTATGTGTCTATATATATATATATATATATAGGTAGAAACAATCGAATTCTACCTGTATCTGACAATTCAGCAGTTCAACAGGCCGATGTTTTCCAACCTGCCCGATGGACAGGCCAACCAATATCCTTGTCTTCTGCCAATATCAGTCAGCTCGTCTCCTGCCATATATGCATCGAATATCGTTTTGTACAATATCATCTGTGCCCCAATGGTCACCTTTAGTGTTAAACTACACAGGACTTTTTTATCTGATTATACCATCCAACACTGTGAAACAACACACAGCAGTACCAGATTTGAAGGATATTACGAATTCTGATCCCCTTATAGCTAGAATGTAAAGTCTGTTCGGATAAAGTTGGATGGTGTAATTTGTTCATGCATCTGACATTTCAATGGGAAAAAAGTCCGTCAGACACCATCAGATTTTATCTAGTTGGCTACATAAATGCAGCATGCAGCTTTCCCATCCTACACTCATGTCACATTGGATGAAAACATTTCCATGTAGTTTACACATCAAAATTTTGTATCAGTCCCATTATGCTACTGCATCCAGTCCAACACCATAAAGCTGGCCATAGATGCAAAGATCCGATCGTACGAATCATCGTACGATCGGACTTTCCCATCTCCCGACCCGCCACTAACCATTCAGATCAAAGTCTTACCAGTCAGATTAGTTAAAGAACAGATCAGCAATGTTCTGCCCCTGACAGCAATCGTACAATATCTATGTCCAACCAAAGCTAGCGACAGTCTCCCACTGAAAATCGTACGATCGGCAATACACGCAGAGATATTATCGGCAGCCGACAGAAATGTTCGAACCTGTCCGATCGACCAAACGACCGATCTCCGCCGGACGAAAAATGTCGGGACTCTCCACACACGGTCCGAATATCGTACGAATCCTCGATTCGTACGATCAGATCTTTGCGTCTATGGCCAGCTTAACACAAAATCTCCCATGGAATTTAGCCCATTGGGGGCATCCTGCAAATCTTGTGCTGTTGCATACTATTGCATGGCAAGATCATATAAAATCTGACCCACATAGTTTTATTCTAACAGATAGCCTTGAGCTACCTCCATAGTTACCTCTGTAATCACATTATTTATCTAATCTTTTTGTCATTATGTAGGATCACTGCACACACAGATCTGTATTTGCCAAGAAGCTGCTTTTGGTATGGAAAGGTGGGGTTTATAGAATGGTATCGTCATTCTAAAAAAACATTTGGAAATTATCGCAAACTGGATTAATTGTAAAAACACACAAAATAATAAAATTTCAAATGGCAAAACTTCAGTAAAAGCAATCGTTCATTGACAGAACTGGAAAAAAAAGCATAAAAATAATGCTTTCCTTTTGCTGTCCTATCATATAGGTATATCTCACTATCATAAATATATATGGCCCTATACTATAATCTCTCCAAAGGAAATGTATGTTAAAACACAGATATCATTCTTCCTAAAACAACCTGCAAAATAACTAGGAATGCCTGTGGGGTGTTTCCTTTTATTTAATCATTTGATAGAAACAATATCTCTGTTCCCATATTATTAGCATTCGTAGCATTGTGTAAAGATTTCATCTATTTACAGTCAGCAACTGGTTACTGGTATTCCTTGAAAGCTTTGCATCATGTTTTGGTCAAGTCCTGTTGATCCTCCTTTAACCAGAACTATCTATGCCTAATGGGAACATATCAGTCAATGAAACTTTATATTACCGCACACATATCAGTCAGCCTGACCCAAGATAGACTAAAAACACCCAGAGGAAGTTCTAATAAAGCATTTAAGTATTTTGCCATGTGATGCAGACAATATAGTTATTCAGAGAACTGATGATTGATGCTTAATACCAGAGATTTCATTAAACTGTGTGACTAAAACCAGTGATTATCATCTAGAAATACATTTTCTTCCAATTATAATTGATGGCCCCTGCACAGGTACCCTGACATCACAGTCAAAGAACGAATACTCACCAGCCCGATCTACAAATCACTGAGCTGGAGGGAGAAAACGTGGTCCTGGTTCCACTGGCCATATTTCTGGTAGGTGATTGCCACCAGGGAGCCTAATACTGAATATGTCATGATCAAACATGGCAGTGCAAACCTGCCTGGGATATTTTGCCTCCACAATGAAATCCAGAATGAGACTTGCATTCAGTACAATTGTTTCCTGACTGGCGATTTGCAAACCCATGGGGGGAAATTTACTAAAGGGTGAAGTGGCGTCATTTCGGCACTTCGCCGATTTACTAACGGTAGCTGGCGTAATTTCGCTGGCATATTTTTGCCAACTTTGCACTCTAATGCCAGACGAATTTTCGGTCTGGCGAAAGAGCGTTACTGTGTAAATTCACTATGTTTTTGATTTTACTGACTGTTACCTCTATCGCCAGACTTGCCTTCGCCACCTTAGACCAGGCGAAGTGCAATAGAGTAGATAGGAGTTCCTCAAAAAAAGTTGAAAGTCCCAAAAAACGCTGGCGCTTTTTCCTATTTAAAGGGTGATAGGCTGAAAAAGATTGTAAATTTTTTTTGGGGTACCCTCCTTCCCCCCTACATTTGCTAACATATGGCACCTAAACTATACTATGGACACTTTTGTAGGGCATTATAACAACTTAATATAATTTTATTAAGGTTCCTTGGCCTTGTGTAGTGTAATGTATTTGCTGCAGCAAATACGGCCATTGTACTTTAAGTGCATGCCGTATGCAAATTAGCCAATGCTGAGCATAATTTCGCTGGCATAATTTTGCCAGTGTTCGGTACCCTGTGCGCAATTACGGATCTTCGTGAATTAGCGTTGTTTACGCCTGGCGAATTGTTGAGAAGTGCACGAAGCCAGCGATGGCGAATTTTCGCCGGTTACCGAATTTGCCCCATGGAGTTTTCTTTAAAGGGAATGTAAAGGCAAAAAAATTAAATTCCAATTTAAAAACGGGATTTTATTTTTTTGCCTTTACATTCCCTTTAATTGCAGGTCAGAGTGCAAATTACAAAGTATGCCATGTTCCTCTCAATCAACTGAAAATAACATTGGAAATACAGAACTAGCTCTGTGTTATGCCTGACTTGACTCCAGTCTCGGTGACAATACTATGTTATTATGGGCCTGATTTACGGGGGGGGGGGGTACAATTTTTTAATTTTCATATACTTTAAACACTTTCCTGACAGTCAGAAAAGTGCTAATAAATGTAGTAAAACTTTAATGGCGCATTCTTTGGCACATCCCTGTTTACGTTTTCTTAATTCCGCCCCTGTATTGTTATGTGAGCTTTCCATTGAACTGCTTGCTGCTACGCTGTTCAGCTTTATAAGGATGTTTTATAAAATACTGCCAAAACAAAGTAGAATTACAAAAGAAACAACTGAGCAGCATCTTATTAAATAGGGATCATTTCACTAGAAAGAGGTACAGTAACTATAAGGGCAAAGACACATGGACTATTTTGCCGTCCACAATTTACATTACATAAAACATCTTAAATAGCTTGTCATTAGTGATGGGCGAATTTATTCGCCAGGCGCGAATTCGCAGCGAATTTGCGCGATTCATCACCAGCGTAAAAATTCGCGAAACGCCCACGTAAATTCACCGGCGTCAAAAAAAAATTCGGAAAAAACGGACACAGGCGAATTTTTCGGTAAAGCGAAACGGCGCAAATTCGCCCATCACTACTTGTCATTGCTAGTAATGTACAGGTAAAATTGCATAACCGTGCAAAAATGCTGAAGGCATATTTTCACACAATTACAGTATTGACTCTTCTTTTTTTCTCTGTAATAATAAAACAGTACCTTGTACTTGATCCCAACTAAAATATAATTAATCCAGATTGGTTAAAATAATCCTATTGGGTTTAATTAACGTTTCAATTACTTTTTAGAAGACTTAAGGTATTGAAATTAAAATGACGAAAAAGAGCCCCGGTACCAAGCATACTGGATAACAGGTCTCATATCTCAAATATAGTTTGAATGACTTGATTTTAATGATTTACATTGTGGATGGGCAGTAGTGAGACATTTCAGATGTTTTGTGGTCCATGATTTAACATGGATGAAAATACCGTGTTGTTGCCCTAAATTGTAGAAAAAGTGCAAAAGTGCTTCTTTCTTGAGTATTCTTAGTATATAACAGGCAGCTTCTCTGCTCAGTGCAAGTTGTATAACTGAGGTCATTGATATATGTAGGCTCATACACACCAGCCCAGCAGAGATTAAATATCCTCAGAGATATTGACACCAAATATCCAGTGGGTTCCTAAGAAATACACTGCACCACATATTGTAGATAAACACTTGAGTCCCTGAGCAGCAACCTTAAAGCTACAGTAGCTAAACACAGTATGGCTCATTTGCACATCTTATATTCTTCATTTAGTGTTCCTTATTTAGTGCAGCATTTATAGTTCTTGCATTTTTGACTCTACATTATAATGGTCGCATGACATGCAGCTATTACAAAAGACCTGAGAAGTCAAATAATTTTAATGCAGATGCACAGATCTGAAAGCTCATCTAATGTTTGTGGGGTTTGTATCCCTGAGAAAATAGCAATGTTAAGCACAGCAACAAACTGAAAATCAGCTGTTATTAATCCAGTAAAATGTATAAAAATGCCTTATTGGTTGCTGTTGATAGAACCCTTATATTTTTCACCTTATGGTGAATTGATAGTGCAACATTTATAATCATACTAATATATTTTTTATCATGTACACTAGTTGGGGAGCAACACAAGCATGAAAAATGTTCCTGGGGTGGCAAATAAGGGCTGTGATTGGCCATTTAGTAGCCCCATGTGGATTGTCAACCTATACTGAGACTTTGTTTGGCAGTTCACCAGGTTTTTATGCAGCCAGAACTTGCTTGGTATTCAATAATAAGCACCTGCTTTGAGGACACTGGGAGCAACATCCAAGGGGTTGGAGAGCAACATGTTGCTCACGAGTTACTGGTTGGGGATCACTGGCTAGATCATAATTTGACCCACATTTGGCGAGCAGCTCTTGGTGGCTTCCATGTTCCATGATCTTCCCTTTGTTCATAACCACAATAATATCAGCATTCTGTACGGTGGTCAGTCTGTGTGCAATCAGGATGCAGGTCCTTCCCTTCCGGGCCTGATCAAGGGCTTGCTGTACAATCTACAGGAAAGAAGCAAGCACACCTCACAGCTGCTAAACACACAATAGCAGTGACTTTAACATATTTAAATTGTAAATGATTTTTGAATTTGAATTAAGTGGAGGGGCCAGAATTGCCCCTGTATGACATGATAGAGATATTTGTTTGTATGAGTGCACTGGCAATAGCTATCCTTTGCTTCTGTCCTCCAGAGAGTTGAGTTCCCTTTGAGTGTTATATTTCTAATGGCAAAATGATATTGGAAGAGAAATAAATCTGGGAAAATCTTCCAGAAACAAAAGAAAGTGGGGCATACTAATACAAAAAAGTTCAGAAAGAAGGGAGAGTAAAAAGAATGAATACGACATGAATACGACATGAAATTAAAGGGGGTAGTTTACCTTCAAGTTAACTTTTAGTATGTTATAGAATGACTAATTCTAAGCAACTTTTCAACTGCCTTTCATTTTTTCTTTTTACAGTTTTTGAATTTTTCTGATGACCCTTTCCAGCTTTTTATAAGGGGGTCACTGACCCCACCTAAAAAAAACACATGCTCGGTAACACTATGTATAAATATACTGTATAAGGGGATCATATAATAACCTCTCTAATGCTTTATTTACCAGTAGGTCTTTCCAGCTGACACGAGGTCACCCATTCCGATTAGAAGAAAAGAGGTTCCGCCCAAATATTCGGAAGGGGTTTTTTACAGTGAGAGCTGTGAAGATGTGGAATTCTCTCCCTGAATCAGTTGTACAGGCTGATACATTAGATAGCTTTAAGAAGGGGTTGGATGGCTTTTTAGCAAGTAAGGGAATACAGGGTTATGGGAAATACTGTAGCTCATAGTCCAAGTTGATCCAGGGACTAGTCCGATTGCCATTTTGGAGTCAGGAAGGAATTTTTCCCCCTCTAAGGCAAATTGGAGAGGCTTCAGATGGGTTTTTTGCCTTCCTCTGGATCAACTGGCAGATAGGTAGTTAATAAAAAAAAAAAAAGTTTGAACTCGATGGACGTGTCTTTTTTCAACCTTACTTACTATGTATGTTACTAAAAATGCCTTGCTATTGTTACTTTTAATTACTCATATTTCGATTCAGGCCCTCTCCTATTCATATTCCAGTGCATGGTTGCTAGAGTAATTTGTGCCCTTGCAACCCGATTGCTAAAATTGCAAACTGGAGATCTGCTGAATAAAAAGCTAAATAACTCAAAAACCATAAATAATTTAAAAAAAACGAATTGCAAATTGCCTCAGTGTATCACTCTCTACGTCACACTAAAAGGGGCTACAAAAGTACAGTATTTTCTTCGCAACATTTGGCAGACACTGGTCCAGTTCCTGTATTCTGTTTATACCTTCTGATTGATAAAGGTTGTAGGACACACTGCCAGCTTGTATTTAGCAGTATTGTCTTCCTTTGGACCGTGGCTTGAACTAGCAGAACTAGCCCTCATTGCAACCGCTATCTGAAACTTGAACTCCCAATGGGAGTTTTACAGAGAATAAAAGCAAACTCAAATGTTGAGACTTTTGCCACTTCGCAAACTCACAGTGTAGTGCTGCAGTTGTGCTTTTGCCCACAACACAACTGGTCATCATAATAGCTACACTAGATTTAAAGGTGCAAACACAACTACCATAAGCCATTTATACTTATAAATGTACAATCAGATAAACCTGAAGATGGTTAAAGAAGTTATAACAGAATTATAATGTTCTTCATTAGACACTTATTACATTGCGCATTTTGAATGCACATAGCACATTTTCAAATGTGACATGGTGCATGGAGTCGCCAAATACGACTTGGTTTCCAAAAGCTACACTTGGGGGCTGATTCATTAAGGGTCGAATATCGAGGGTTAATTAACCCTCGATATTCGACTAGGAATTGAAATCCTTCGACTTCGAATATCGAAGTCAAAGGATTTAGCGCAAATACTGCGATCATACGATCGAAGGATTATTCCTTCGATCGAACGATTAAATCCTTCGAATCGAACGATTCGAAGGATTTTAATCCAACGATTGAAGGAATATCCTTCGATCAAAAAAACTTAGGAAAGCCTATGGGGAGCTTCCCCATAGGCTAACATTGACTTCGGTAGCTTTTAGCTGCCAAAATAGGGGGTCGAAGTATTTTTTAAAGAGACAGTACTTAGACTATCGAATGGTCGAATAGTCAAACTATTTTTAGTTCGAATCCTTCGATTCGAAGTCGTAGTCGAAGGTCGAAGTAGCCCATTCGATGGTCGAAGTAGCCCAAAAAATACTTCGAAATTCAAAGTTTTTTTACTTCGAATCCTTCACTCGAATTTAGTGAATCGGCCCCTTGATGTATAGAAAGGAAGAATATACTTTTGCTTTGTGCGCATTTCTCTTTTAACAGCTTTGATTACATTGTGCCGTTAGAGAACAAATTACCTGAGGAAGTCCTTCTATGAACAAGTGGATATTAGCTGCTTTGGCTGCATTTTGTATTTCATCCATAGACAGAGTTGTCACCATAGGCGATATTTTCAGTAATGCTGCAGTCAAACAGGACAGGCTCTTGGGACACAATTCCCATTTGGGATGGAGCCACTGCACATTGAAGCATTTTGCATCCACTTCATCAAACAGCTGCACACAGGAGAATAACACGTTAGCAGCACACTGACACCATACAGCAGGTTATATAGCATGGATGCCTAACCAGGGAGACCTGGCTCTGCCAGAATAACTGTACAACTCCCAGCTGATAGATACTCTGCTTTTAACAGCAGGAATTCTGCAAGTGTCACTAGAACTAATGGGTTTAGGCAATAACAGGTTCTTCAAGTTCTAGTAACCCACTTAGCAAGTAGTATTTAACTGCTAATGTACAGGTATAGGATCCTTTATCCGGAAACCTATTATCCAGAAAGCAAATGCACAGT
The DNA here is from genome assembly GCF_017654675.1 of Xenopus laevis. Taxonomy (NCBI): domain Eukaryota; kingdom Metazoa; phylum Chordata; class Amphibia; order Anura; family Pipidae; genus Xenopus; species Xenopus laevis. Next base: position 31,650,702 of record NC_054382.1, on the reverse strand, counting down.
GTTTTGCCTCTTTAGAGGCAGAGTGAAATGTGTACTCGGTGTCATTTACTGGTTTCGGCCCCTGCTCATCTTCCATAGACCCCATATTAATCAAATAAGTCCAATTTTTAAAAATGATTGCCTTTGTCTCTGTAACAATAAAACAGTACCTTGTACTTGATCCCAACTATGATATAATGAATACGACATTATGAATCCCGTTGGGTTTAATTCTTGTTATTATAAAATAGACTTAAGGTATGGAGATCCAAATTACAGAAAGACCCCTTACCCAGGTCTTCTACAGTATCTCCAGCAAACAGTGTCGGACTGGCCCACAGGGATACCAGGAAAAGTCCCGGTGGGCCCAGGTGTCAGTGGGCCCTCCTGCTTCTAAACATTTGGCATATTTCATGGTAATTCCCTATTTCTATAAGAATAAAGTGGCTAAATAGATGGTACAATAGATTATAGTATGTAAAGAAAAGAGACTAGGAGAATAGAGGTTGAGTGAGGAATAGAAAAATAATACTGAGGGTGGGCCCCTGGTCTAAGGTTTTTTGGTGGGCCCCTGGTGTCCCAGTCCGACACTGTCTGTTATTAAACTGCATTTGGAATGACAATTCAGTTTTAGCAGAAGTTTTAAGCTGAACTACAGTTAGACTTAAGTTATCCAGTCAACTGGCCTACAGATTCTGGTCCATTTGGCTGCACATGGAGGTGAACTCATTTCAGTGGTTCACTTGTTTAGAGCCTGTCTGGCACTGGTGCAGATCTGTGATTTTATATATACACGGCAACTACAGTGCCAACAGCTTAAAGGTGCTCTGTTTATGTTTATGTTTATAAAAAAAAAAAATCTACCAAATGAGATGACAGTATAATAGACAAGTCTAGTGTCGGACTGGGATGCCAGGGGCTCAGCAGAAAACCTTAGGCTGAAGGCCCTCTTTCTAAACTATTATACCCCCTCTCCTCACTCAACCTATTTATTCTCCTAGTCTCTTTTCTCCACGTAATATGCTCTATTCTTCCATTATTAAGCCTCTCTGTTCCAAGAAAGAAATAGGGAATGACATGAAATAGGAGAAATGGTTAGAAGCAAGAGGCCCACTGACACCTGGGCCCACCGGGAGTTTTCCTGGTATCCCGGTGGGCCATTCCGACACTGGATAAGTAAGAAACATTTCAGAAACAGGCTTGTAAAAAATGCCACTTGAGGCTAAGGGTACAATGGGGAAGATAATCCATTTTCTCAGCCTGTGTTTTATATGCAGGTTGAGAAAAACAGATCTTCTTCCATCCTCATCTCTGTGTAGCTCCACTGCCAGACATGACATGGGCCTGTGTGCAGATGGAATGAGCAGATTTCGGCCCTAAAAACACAAAATCCACTCGATGTAGCTGCTTGCATGTCCGTGCCATGCCAGTGGAGCTACACAAAGGAGCGGATGGGAGCAGATCCACTTTTCTTAGTCTGCATACAAAACTCAGGCTGAGAAAAGTGAAACATTTGCATGTAACATTAATACACGAGGTATGGAAGACTTTCTCTTAAACAGTTTTATTTTATTGCTGTGACTCAAAACAGGTAGATAGTGGCACAACCTTTTCTCCTCACCTCTCCCTAACAAAGACTGCTGTCCCTTCCTCTATCACTGCCTATTTCCTGTTCCTGTATGATTTATTCACTATTTCACAATTCAACTTATGACTCATTGCCACCTAGTGGCCAAACTAATTATATATTAACTTAACATTTATTATTAATTACTTAACAATTCACATTTCACCCCCTTACACGCATGTATTTGCACTGAAAGCATATTTGTTCCTCTTTCTCTGCAGTGTATTTACTATCATAGCATTTGGAGCCATGACACATTAACCTTTGCACCTGACTTCACTAAGGACATGTCTGCTGCCAGATACCTTTTTGCCTTGTTTGAAAGAGAACCCACAATAGACAGCTTTACCCAGCAGGGACAGAAACCAGTAAGTGACTCTAAGAACACATTTCACTCTGCCTCTAAAGAGCACTCCACAGGTAAAACACTGTGCATTTGATTAAGGCCTCATAATGTATGAGTCTAGTGGAACTATTCTATGTTTAGACACTAAACTGAATAGAGTCCTTGCAAACGCATGTATACAAGATGCAAGAAAATCCTCTTGCCTTTGTTAGCTATTAGTACCTCCTTTGTAAAAATAATCATTTTTCCAAATTATTTTTGATTCACCGTTTTCTTTTTTTTTTTTTAAAAAAAAAGGATGACTACTCTGGATCTTTAGAATTCCGTAATGTTCCATTCAATTACCCAACTTGTTCAGATGTTGCAGTGCTCAGAGTTTTATGTGTTAAAGTAGAAAGTGGGCAAACAGTAGCATTTGTTGGTAGTAGCAGATGTGGGAAGAGCACAGCTGCTACAGAGATTCTATGACCCGCAAAAAGGAGAAGTGGTAAGATCAAATGACAATTCTGTATTTATATTTCTTTATAATCGTGTATGAATGCCACATATTTGTTATGCAATACCCCAAGCAGCTAGATTAATGGTTGAAGCTTATATCAATGCTGATTTTATGCTAAAGCTTTTTATTTCTGTCTTGCTGGCTTAAGTTGCTGGCAGGGTCGGACTGGGGGGCCTGGGGCCCACCGGGACTCCAGTCCATGGCCCCACTACAGGCCCCCCATCCCCCCTACTGTGACCCGCCGTGCGGTGCCCCTCAGTGCGCATGCATACACGGCACCCCCTCTGTGTGCACACGGCACCCATCGGCGCACATGCGCTGCGCATCGCTGAAAATCTTTTTTTTTTAAAAAAAAAAACAAGTGTCAGGGAGGGGGTCTGGCCCGGCGGAGGCCAATGAGGGTCGGGGCCCACCGGGTTTTTTGCCAGTGTCCCACCGGGCCAGTCCGACACTGGCAGCCATCCAAAGCTGAAAAAGGAGAAAAGGCACATGATACACAGCAGGTAACAGATAAGCTCTGTAGTATACAATGGGATTCTTCAGAACTTATCTGTTATCTACTGTGGATCCTGTGCTTGAATGGCTGCCCCCTTGGCAACATATGTTTATATAAACTATAATTGTGTTTCTGAAGAAAGGAAGTTTATTATCACTTCGCAGCATTGGACTAGTTCATCGGAGGCCCCCCAGGGGTGTGACTTCAAGGGCCTATTTTGCAACCTCCCGGGGCCTCCTCCCGACACCCACCCCCACCCTGTGCACTAGAGAGAAAGAGAGAGAGAGAGAGTTAGTCCACCAGTACCTTTTACCTTTGGCCCATGAGGGCTGGGGGCCACCAGGTTTTTTACCCAGTCCTTCCGGCCCAGTCCGACCCTGTCAATTAGTAGTAAATGAGGTTTCTGGTATAGATATTTGTTTTCTCAATGTGCTTTGGATTGGCAAGGCCACCATCAGAGAGGTACTGTCAGAGGACCTGAGATATAAAAGCCTGATTCACATGCTGCAAAAGGAGCAGGCCTTTCAGGGGTATTGGCCAAGGTTTATATAGTTTGTGAGAAGACATTTGTCATAACCTTAGATTGGATGGGGTGGATCAGGGACATGGCCATCTATGTGAGGGGCATTTTTCTTTCAACTGTGGCCCACCACCCAGGGGACACAGGTGACCAAAGCATTAATACTTGGGGAAGGCCCCATGTAACTTAGTGGCAAGGGGTCCCATTATTGCTGATGTTGTTGCTTTATGGTTTTTTAGTTGTGAAAGGCCAGAGTCCATGTATAATGTTAGTGAACATGCCTGTCACATCAATCATCACTTGCTGGGCTGCCCTTCTGGCTACATCCCCAGTATGCTTTACATGTAGAAGCAATTCAGAGATTTCTATATGTGGATTTCAATTGAATACCCCTTTCCAATATGTGTCACAAAGACACATAAGAACTTTATGTACAGGGCATAGAACTTTCATCGTTGCTATTGCTTTGTGCATCAGACAGAAATGTATCCCCTGAGGCACTTCATATGTATTCACTATACTAACATATGTTCACTGTAGGTTGAATGACACAATTGCAAGCAAAACACAATAATGAATAAATGATGAATAAACCCAGTAGTACTCAAGTCTTACAATGTTGAGTTGTTGGCCCGAGACATTGTAATGAGAGGATTTTTATTATGGTATTACTTTGATACAAATATAAGGCTTTGATATAAAAATAAGACAAATAACTGTTATCAATGGCGGCTCATAGTAATACTGTGATAGAAATATAGGACAAATAACTGTTTAACTGCTGAACCCAATATGGTATACAAGACAGCTTTATAATATAATCTTGCATAAGGAGCTTTGTACGAGAGAAACTTTCGAATTCAAGTAGTCGATGACCTAATACTCGTATTTGTTCCTTATATGTTTGTGACTTCTGGAAGTTCTCATGGGGCTTTCCTTTATTATAGCCAGGGGCAGAATATGCACTACCAACTGATTGGATAAAATCTTTGCTATGGATGTGCTTGTTGGGAGTCTGGCCAGATCCTGATGAGCGCATGGGAAGCGAGATCTGTTATTTACCAAGTAGTTTAATGTATGAGCTCATTGTTTTTGAGCATATAAAACTGGGGGTCTCCGTTTTGTATCCATGAGATCTCTCCTGTGGGTTTGCGTACGTACTTCCCAGGACTTTGTGGATGGTTTGAGGCTCCGCTTTGCTGACTGTATCAGGATTAGGGATGTAGCGAACTGTTCGCGCGAACTTCGACCGTTCGCGTCCGCCTAATGTTGAGTTCGCGTTCGATTCGAATACAAATCGTTCGACCATTCGACCATTCGACCGCTAAAATCGAACGATTTCCATTCGTTCGAACGATTTCCATTCGTTCGAACGATTTCCATTCGTTCGAACGATTTCCATTCGTTCGAACGATTTCCATTCGTTCGAACGATTTCCATTCGTTCGAACGATTTCCATTAATTCAAACAATTAAAATCCTTCGAATGTTCGATTCGAATGAAAATCCTTCGATCGAACGATTAAAATCCTTCGAACGTTCGATTCGAATGAAAAATCCTTCGAACGTTCGAATCGAACGATTTTAGCGGGTGTTCGAAGTTCGCAAACTGTTCGCGAACGTTCACATTTTTTGCCGGTGTTCGCGAACGCCGTTCGCGAACACCAAATCGGCAGTTCGCTACATCCCTAATCAGGATCTCCCAGTCTTGGTTGCAGAGAGGAGTGCTTTGCTCGTTTTCTCACTCGGTGATGTATATTTTTTTCTTCTATTATCTGTAATAAAACCTTTGCTTATAATTAGGTGTTGTGTATCAATTATTTCCGAGAGAGACTCATAGAACCCCTATTAAAACAGACATATACTTAAATGATGTTTAGTCCTTAAAGGGGGCCGTCACCAAAAAAATTATTCCAAATCCTATTTTATCATCTTAGTCAAGCAAAATGAACTTTAATTACATTGTATACATTATTTGAATCTTGTTTCCATCAGTCTGGGAATTCATAATTATAGCAAGCAGGCAGGAGTCATTTTATGGACACTGTTATTAAGGCAAGCCTTGTATCATCTCAGAATCTTATTTGTGCACCAGAATGGGGGACCTGATGTCCATCCCCATGCCCTGGTTACACAATTAAATGGTAAAGAGAGAGGGGGAATGTGGGGAGAGCAGTGACATCTAGGAAGTGCTGAATGGAAAGTGAAAGTAATTGTCTGCCCCACCTCTATACCTAAGGCATAGAGGAGGGGCAGCCAATATTTGATTGTCAGCTGAGATTTCTAAATGAGCTTACAACAGCTACGAATGCTTAAAAAAACCAATTTGGATTTCATGTTTAATTTGAAAAGGACTTTTTTATACAGCTTTTTATGTCTGGGTGACAGGTCCACTTTAAGGAAATGTTACCTGAATTGTTTTCTAGAGTGACATGTAGACACCAAGGGTAAATTTATCAAAGAGTGAAGTTCCGCCACTAGAGTGAAATTCTGCAGCTCTCAATTCATTTCTATGGGATTTTGAAAGGCGTATTTATCAATGGGTGAAAGTGAAAGTTCACCCTTTGATAAATACGCCTATAAAAATCCCATAGAAATGAATGGAGAGTGGCGGATATTCACTCTAGTGGCGGAACTTCACTATTAACTTCACTCTTTGATAAATATACCCCAAAGAGGACTAATATTAATAAGGCATTACCTTTGGGCTGTGCTCGTTGACAGAAATCCAATGATGCTCTTTTCCTGCATCCAGAGAAAAAGGAAGTAACATTTGTGCTATCCTGAAAATGCTTTCCCAATGGCAATAAAATAAATCACCAGCAGGAAAATATACCCTGCACTTAGTTCTCCAAAGTCGTGATCACGCCTCCTAAATACCATGTTCAGTTTACAAAATTTGGCAGGGTATAGAAAGCTTGAACACATTTCTGGGGAAATTGTTATGTGTTATTACAGTTTTGCTCATGAAGGTTAATTGCCCTAAGCTGCAAGTCTCAATTCTCCCAAGAGACCTGTTTATTAAAATGCAGGTACTGAGTATTTTGGGATCTCTTATTTAATTAGGTTTCAGAAACTTTGAATCAGTGCAGGAGATCAAAGAGAAATGCGCGACATTTCAGTCAGAAACCGGGACGGAGGACTGAGATGCCAAAGTCGGGACTGTCCCATGAAAAACAGGACAGTTGGGAGCCCTATCGGTTCTTTCTTTCATGCGAGCGCACAATTGCGAGGGGCATATAACTCTGAAGCCAGCCCTGAATGGTTTAAAATATATTTGCATTAAAGAAATGTAATTTAAGAAATGACTTTGTCATGAAATTCTTGAAAATGCTTTACATTTGTGACAGACAGGCCATAGAGGGAACCTTGAGTTTGATCTTTGGGGAGAAAGGACACAGGGAAACATCAGAATGGGGGTGGGATGGCAGTAGGTGGGTAGTAGGCAGGTGGGTAGGGACTGCCTTGTGCCAGACCCCTCTGAAGATATTAGTTGTGCCCCTAAGCGAGACCACTTATTTTCCTGGCAATGTCACAATTAGAAAAGCAGAGGTCTTCCTTATACTCTTACATATGCTATAGTGGTGACCAATGCATAGGGGCATTTGAAAATCAGTTGTTTTTGTGTCAGTGGTTGCCAACATCCCCCAGGTCCCATTACTGCCTACTGGAAAACAATTTGCAACAACAACAAAGAAAAAAATTCAGCAATATACCGTAATGCCATTCTCAACAATAAGTTCATCTTGGGTTCCTATTGTCTTATTATGTCAAGGATAAAAATAATATGCTGGGTTATCTGTATTCAAATCTTTAAATTTTAATCATCTTTGATTAACGGGACACTAAACCCTGCTGCACTGCCCTGCTCAATTACACTTGACTCAGCTGTAACCAAATCCCAGAATAATTTAACATATTATCACAGCTAAGACATGGTTGAATCCTTAAAGCAATCAGGCATACTGCCCAGCTGCATGTGGGGCACTCTGGGGACTATGCTCACAGGTCTCTGTGCTTCCTGACACTTTGCAAGTGACAGTGTGTGTGCGTGATCCTGGGGGGGGCAAAGGCTGAAGATGCTTGCCTGGTGTCCCTTCCCCAGCATGCGCGCGATCCTGAGGGGCGTGGGTGCAGGCAGGCACGGGGGGCGGAGGATGATGCTAATCTTGGGGCAGTCACACATTAAATCTGGCCCTGAAAGCAATACTGCTCAGTAAAACTTTTCCCCACTCAAGGGCCCAGGGCAACATTAAGATGCAAAATAATCCTCCAGTGAGAATCTCAGCTGAAGAAAATATGGTTCCATGATCTTTGTTCCTGTATTTGGAGTTGGGAACATTAAGCACTGAGCATGTCTGTCTCTTATTCCCATGTTTGATTCCAATGTAATATAAGGGTAGGACTAGTCCACGGGAGATCCGACGCGCTGCACAAAAACGCAGAAATAAGGTTGCAGATGCTGCATGCTGTCGCGTCGGATCAACGCTGCAACACCATCCGTCATTTCCATCTCTTACCTTATTTCTGTGGCATCCAGCATGATGCCTGCGTTTTTGCACAACGCGTCGGATCGCGCGCAGATCGCCCGTGGAGGCCTACCCTAATTGTAGCAGAGTGGCGTGCTACTGACTAACCAGCTGGGTCTGATAAGCCTCAGGTGGCTAATCAGCACTCCTTAAAACCCAGGCTGGTCAGTCTCTCAGCAGAACTAGCTAGGAGAACAACTGGGGCAAATTCACTAAGCGCCGAAGCGCCGAACGCTAGCGTCAATTCGCTAGCGTTGGGCATTTTCGTTACTTGCAAATTCACTAACGAACGCTGGCGTAGATTCGCTAGTGTTACTTCGCACCCTTACGCCTGGCGAATTTTCGCTACGGACGTAACTACGCAAATTCACTAACGTGCGCAATGTACTGAACACTACCTTTTACGCTAGACTTCCTTCGCCACCTCAGACCAGGCGAAGCGCAATAGAGTAGATAGGGATTGCTTCAAAAAAAGTCAAAATTTTTTCTAAGTCCCAAAAAACGCTGGTGTGTTTTCTACATTATGGGTGATAGGCTGAAAAAAAAATCGAAATTTTTTTGGGGCACCCCTCCTTCCCCCCCTACATTTCCTGACTCATGGCAACTTACCTAGACAGTGGGCACATGTGTAGGGCAAAATAAAATTTTTATTTGATGTTTTGAAGGTTTTCTAGGCATTTGTAGTGCTGATACGTATTCCTCCATTGAAATTTGAATTTGGCGCCATATGCAAATTAACCTTTGCTAGCGTAACTTCGCTTCACTTAGCGAATCAACGCTAGCGCAACTTCTCAACCTTACGCTACCCCTGTGCGTAACTTCGGATTTTAGTGAATTTGCGGAGCGCTGGCGAAACTACGCCTGGCGAAGTGTGGCGAAGCGCGGCGAAGCGCTGCGAAGTTGCGCCTGGCGCAACTACGAATCTTAGTGAATTTGCCCCACTGAGAGAGTGTCTAAGATCTTGACACAAAGGATCCTATGTGCCTGTGCACACACTGTCAACGTGTGGAAGGTCTGTAATTTGACTGCCTTTTTGTTATTATTACTTATACTGCTGCCAAAAGCTATTTTTGTTGTTTGGAAAGATAACTGCCTTTATTTTGTACTTTATTTAGTAAATTTATGAAATAAAAGCCATTTTTCTTTAAGAGACGTTTTGCTGTCCTGACGCTTAGGGCTCTTACTCACGAGTGTTTTTACCTGCGCTCTCCTGCATTCCGTTTTTCGGCATTCAGCTGCCGGGTAGCGCAGGAATAGACGCATTTCATGTTTTCAAATGGGGCTGTACTCACACAGGCGCATGTAGGCGCCGAACGCAGGAAAAATGCAGCACGTTGCGCCTCAACCTACTTACTCTACTACTGTAAGAGAAAAACATGGTTTTTTTTATAAAAAAGCATCAGTTATAGTGCTGCTCCAGGAGAATTTCGCACTGAAATCCATTTTTAAAAAGAGCAAACTATATATTTTTTGTATTTAATTTTGAAATCTAACAATGAGTCTGGACATGTCGGTTAGGACCACATTATGCTACCCTGAAGCCATTGAGTTATCTCTATTATAAAATCCTGAGATGAACCACAAAAGACTGATAAAAAGAATGTAGAGGGAAGAATGAAAAAGATGCCGTGAGAGGGGTAGTTTTAGGGGCCGATTCATCAAGAGTCGAATATCGAGGGTTAATTAACCCTCGATATTCGACTGGGAACTAAAATCGTTCGACTTCGAATATCGAAGTCGAACGATTTTGCGCAAATCCTGCGATCGATCGATCAAAGGATCGATCCTTCGATTAAATCCTTCGAATCGAACGATTTGAAGGATTTGAATCCAACGATCGAAGGAAAATCCTTCGATCAAAAAATCACAGGCAAGCCTATGGGGACCTTCCCCATAGGCTAACATTGACTTCGGTAGGTTTTATCTACCGAAGTAGGTGGTCGAAGTATTTTTTAAAGAGACAGTACTTCGATTATCGAATGGTCGAATAGTCGAACGATTTGTACTTCGAATCGTTCGAATCGTTCGAATTCGATCGAATTCGATCGAATTTAACCAATTCGATGGTCGAAGTACCCAAAAAATACTTCGAAATTCGAAGTTTTTTTAATTCGAATCCTTCACTCGAGCTTCATGAATCGGCCCCTAAATGTCATGCCAGCTCAGTCATATAAAAACACTACTATGGAGAAACCACATACATTATACACATGTCAAAATGCCATTCAAAGATCAAAACGCCATTTAGAAGCATGGACATACTATTCTGCGTATTTTGATAAACTGACAGAACTAGTGATGGGCAAATTTGCGCCTTTTCGCTTCGTTGAAAAATCCGGCGTCTCGTTTTTGACGCCGGCGTTCATTTTTTTTATATGAAGCATAACAAAAGTGGTGTAAAGGTGATACTATTCTGATGTTGCTCTATTCAGGAAAGAGATCAGGAGCCCCAGATGGCCTTAACTATGTCATTTGTGAGCAGAGCAACATTAGAACAGTTTCTTGTTCCTTCTGAATGTATCTCTCTCCTGAAAGAGGTTGTAGAGGCTAGGTAACTACCTTATGATATAATTTATTATAGGGCCACATGTTGGTCACCGGGACATGTTTTCCTGCATATCTTGTTTTAAAGGTTATATTGCTGACAAGTAAGATGAAATTAATATTTTATAAATAATATCCTTGTGAATGGTGAAAAACAGGTATGAAATTTGCTAAAGTATTTAGTGATTCTGGGGAGTAGGAGATAAATTTACCAACCTTCGGAATTTTAAATGACCAAAGTTCCCTGTAGCATGTCCCGCAAATTCAAGTCTCTCTTAAAAAATGCCTATAGGTGTTTACAAATTTTGGGGAATGAGAAAGGGGTCAGTAACCGTAATATAGAGAAACAACCCGGTTGCCGATTCATTTTATATTTGTATAAAATGGGGACATGACGCATGGGCTACCTTTACCACAACACAAATTAAAGAAGCAGAGTAACGAAATGGAGGATCCTGTTGAAGGAATCTCAGTATTAGAAGAGCTTTAAAGGGGTTGTTCACTTTTAAATGAACTTTTAGTAAGATTGCAATTGGTTTTCATTTTTATTATTTTTGTTTTTTGAGTTTAGTTTTTATTCAGCAGTTCTCCAGTTTGCAATTTCAGCTATCTGGCTGCTAGGGTTTAAATGACATAGTTAAATCGAGTTGAAAAAAGACAAAGTCCATCAAGTTCAACCCCTCCAAGTACCCTAGCAACCATGTATTGATTTGAAAAAGAGACTGGTATATGAATAGCAGAGGCCTCAATAGAAAGATGAGTAGACAAATAGCAGTAACAATATATCTGTAGCCTTACAGAACATTTGTTTTTTAGATGGAGTCAGTGACCGCCATGTAAAAGCGGGAAAGAGTCTGAAGAAGAAGGCAAATAATTAAAAAACTATGGAAAATAAAGACCAATTGAAAAGTTGCTTAGAACTGGCCATTCTATAACACACTAAAAGTTGGCTTAAAGGTGAACCACCCTTTTAAAAATGCCTTTTGGAGAGGAGTTGGGGAGAAGCTCTCCCTCAGGTCAAAATATCTGACATGTCTACAACATTGGACCAAAATGTAGATACTATGTTTGCCTCTAAGCATATTTGTGCCCCTTTTGGTTCAAATGACAAACTATAGCCTTGTTCCCAATGGCATCTTTAGAGCTACAAAGGTGACATTAATCTCAAGCAAAAGTAATGAATAATGTATAGGAGGTTGTTAATGGTTTTGCAGTCCTTATTGTTGGTTTGTGAATTACAAGCTACTCTTACCAGAATAATGTAGCAAAAAAAATAATAATAATAACCCAAGCTTGTATTATATCTCTCATAAAATGCCTCTTCATTTGTTAAAGATTCCCCTGTCCTGATTTTTTTCAACAGCTTCTGTTGATAACTTTAAAAGAAAATAAAGGGGGAGGTTATTAACCCAATGTATTGTTAGAGAATACCTTCTATTGAAGAGGAATGAGAGATATATGGTGCCTTTATTTATTTCCTGGAATGCTCCCCCATTAGCTGCTGGATAAGGTGTATACAAATATTTGCAGTCATTCTTTGTTTTTTGCAATGGGGATGCTAGAAGACATCAGGGCGTCGGTCCGTTGAAGGGCGTAATCTTAATTCTGTAGTTTTACTGTTTATATAGCCTATTCTTAGCTGTTATATCATTTTTGCATGTTGCCTGGAAAAAATCCAAGCTGTTGCTGGCAGAAAATGATTATGATACATGACACACTTTGAGGACATAGCATTAAAATATTTATAAGGAGGAGGAAGGTCCAAACGTACTCGCACTCTTATTCCATTATTCGATGTTGGGTGCTTGGTCAAAGAAGTATTATGTAGAATTCAAAAATGGACCAGCACTCCAATAATCTTCAAACAAATGTGTTTATTGAGTTGTCACTCGTGTAACCAACGTTTCGCCCCTCATTGGGGCCTTTATCAATGATCCTTGATAAAGGCCCCAATGAGGACCGAAATGTTGGTTACACGAGTCATAATTAGATCCAGTCCAGGCATTAAATCTTGAAAATGTCCATCAAGGGAGCCCAGCGATCCAAGTAAAGAGGGCATATTGCTCCTACATGGTAAAATGTAAGTTTAGCCGAGGGTCAAGAGTTGAACATCTAGAGATGTTCTAAAATAGGTAAAAAAAACCACAAATGTCAAAAAAATAAACAGGTGTCAGAAAAAAAAGAAAATTCTTTTTCTCCAAAAAGATCCTTCAAAAGAAAGGAGACATAGGTAGGGTTTCATTTAACCCTTTCGGGGCCAGAGTCTCAAGTTTATAAATCCACATGGATTCCCTTTGCACCAGTAGCAAGTCTCTGTTTCCCCCCCTCCGTGGGACTGGTATGTGGTCTATTAGCATGTGGCGGAACTGAGGCAGGGTGTGTTTGCATTTTAACCAATGCTTGGGAACGGGTTGATCAGCTTTCCCTGATGATAGTGCCAGTCTGATCGCACTCCTGTGGTTATTCATCCTCTCACGGTAAGTAGTAGCTGTCTTCCCCACGTAATGTAAACCACAGGGGCACCATGCCATGTAAACGACATGATCCGTGGTGCATGTAAGTCTGTGGTTAATTGGAAATTTTTTGCCAGTCCGGGGGTGCGTAAAGTGAGAACCCTATAACATCCCATTACAGGTAAGGCAATTAGAACACTTGAAGCAGCCATTTTAAGTGATTTATTCAGCCATGTAAGACCGCTTTTCTGTTCTATAGGAACATCTTTCACAACCAGGAAGTCACTTAAATTACGTCCTCTTCTATAGTCTAGGAGGGGTCGTTTTTTATCAAAAAAAGGGAGATGGTGGTCCGTGTTGACAATCTCCCACTGAAACTGGTCAGCAAGGATAGACAGTTGACATGCAGCTTCATCTGGATCAGTGTTATTCCTTATGACTCTAAGGAACTGTGAGTAGAGAACCCCTCGGGACATATGCGGGGGATGATGTGAACTGGCATAAATCAGACTATTCCTGTCTGTGGGTTTTTTGTAAAGTGTAGTGCCCAGAAATTCTCTATCTTTGTATATAGTCAAGTCTAGATAATGGATTTGCTGTTGGTCAAAAGACAGGGTCAGTCTAATGGGGGAGTCAAGTGTATTCAAGGCCTCTGTAAAGGTTAGGAGTTCTTCCGTCGTGCCGGACCACAGTAACAAGAGATCGTCAATGTAGAGCTTGTAAAACACCACGTTTTTCCCACCCATTGGTAACAAGTATTCCGTCTCATAATGCTCCATGTACAGGTTGGCAAAAGAGGGAGCAACATTCGAACCCATTGCCGTCCCTGACACTTGCAAGAAAAAACTATCTTGAAACATGAAGTAATTGTGTGACAAAACCATGTCAAGCAGAGAAATGAGAAATTCAACAGGGGGTAGACCTGAATGGTGTTTCTGCAGTGCCCTTTCACATGTCTCTATGCCTTCAGCATGGGGAATCACTGTATATAGGCTAGAGACGTCCATTGTGACAAGAATGCAGTTCTTGGGTAGTCTAACTTCTTTCAATAAAGTCAGTAAATGCTTTGTGTCCTTTATGTAAGACTCCATGTGTTGTACCAAAGGTTGTAAATAAAAATCAAGAAATTTGGCCACTGGTTGAAACAGAGACCCTATTGCTGAAATGATGGGACGTCCAGGAGGAGCAGACAAAGACTTGTGTATTTTAGGTATTGTGTAAATAAAAGGAATCCTAGGAAAATCGGTCACAAGGTATTGTCCTGTACTGCTTGTTATCCACCCTGCGGTAATCCCCATTTCAACAAAACTATCCAAATTCTGTTTATATCTAGTGGTAGGGTCCTGGGATAATTTGGCATACGTGTTGATGTCAGTTAGTTGTTCAAGGATCACTTTTACATAATACTCTTTGTCCAGTAAAACTATAGCTCCCCTCTTGTCTGCTTGTCTAATCACAATGTCCTTGTTGTCCCTTAGTGAGTGTATGGCCACCTTTTCCAGTCTAGATAAATTGGAATAACTTTTCTGCACTGTCTGATGTATTTTATTAGAGTCTTTAGATAAAAGTCGTGTGAACGTAGAGATAGTCTGGGCCGTATTGGGAGGATCGAAAGAACTCTTTTTTTTTGCGAAAAGTGGTTTGTCAATCTGTACATTCCCTTTAAAATGGTTCTTCAGTTCCAATTGCCTTTTAAATCTGTGAATATCCTTGTACATATTGAAAGGTGCTGAATGGTTAGTGGGGACAAATTTTAACCCACGATTAAGAAGTCTTGATTCTTCCATTGTGAGTATATGTTTAGATAGGTTAACTATTATGTTTTCCTCCTGCCTCTCCTGGGAGGTTTGTCTCTAATCTTTTTACCCCCAACCCCCTCCTGGTTCTCCCTCCCCTTCTGGATCTGTATGTAGTTGTGTCGTGGGGGTGTTGCCTAAAAAAGACTGTGTAGAAGTTGTAGTTAAGCCAGGGTCAGAGTCAGTGGAGTCCCCAGAACTGTCAACAGTCAATAGAGATGTGAGTTTATTTCTGAGTCACACGTGTCCCTTTGGTTTCTGGAATGCCCAGCAACCACCTATAGACTTTTTTTGTCTATAATCTTCTTTAACAAATCCTAACTTCTTCTCTTTAAAGGAGATCAAATCTTGTTTATATTTATTGACATTAGATTCTATGTTCTTAAGCCAATCCACTTTCTTGTCTTGTGTCAGATATGTCAGATGGTCAGTCTCAAAAGATGAAATATCTGTTCTGGTAACTTGCAAGTCTCTACCTACAAACTCAATAACAAGAAGCATTAAATCTGAGGAGCATTTATTAAGAATCCTGCACCACTTGCTGCAAAAATCAGCATTAGATCTGCCTAAGGTGGGCACATTTCTGACTCGAAAACCCCTGGGGATAAGTTTCTGCCTGTGGTAACTAGATAGATATGTAGCATGCAATAATAGATCTATTTCCCTTTTCTTTAAATTCAAAAGTTGATGGTAAGCGTCCCGAGGGGTCCTACCTGGGATAGGTGGGAAGGTCAGCAAACACACAGCCCTAACTCTGAACATACGTACACTATACTCTATTTTTTGGCTTTCTTGATTGGTTTAGTGTAGTATGGAAGATCTGTCACTACACACCGAAGTTGAAACTACTGGTGAACACACTTTTTCTGCCGATGCGGAGAGGATCCTGTTTGCTGACCTTCCCACACACTCTATCCCAGGTAGGACCCCTCGGGGCGCTTACCATCAACTTTTGAATTTAAAGAAAAGGGAAATAGATCTATTATTGCATGGTACATATCTATCTAGTTACAACAGGAAGAAACTTATCCCCAGGGGTTTTCGAGTCAGAAATGTGCCCACCTTAGGCAGATCTAATGCTGATTTTTGCAGCAAGTGGTGCAGGATTCTTAATAATATGCTCCTCAGATTTAATGCTACTTGTTATTGAGTTTGTAGGTAGAGACTTGCAAGTTACCAGAACAGATATTTCATCTTTTGAGACTGACCATCTGACACAACTGACACAAGACAAGACAGTGGATTGGCTTCAGAACATAGAATCTAATGTCAATAAATATAAACAAGATTTGATCTCCTTTAAAGAGAAGAAGTTAGGATTTGTAAAAGAAGATTATAGAACTCAATTAAATGTTGACTTGTTTCATTACTTGTGGAGCTGCCCTGAAATCCATAAAGTCTGGCTCGCCCTAGAAAAGTTTCTGAACCACAAACTTAACCTCCATATCAAATTAAACCCAGTTTGGGCATTACTACACCTGAATTATCCTGATTCATCTTTGAAGCCACAACCAAAATCTTTATTCAATAATCTTAACAACGTTATTACATTGTTGACAGCAGCTACAAAGAAATTGTTATTCTTAAACTGGTTATCTGTATCTACACCAACGATAAAGGATATCTTGTCCCTCTTAAATCACTTATGCTGGCAAGAAGCGATAAGGATTAAGACTGCTGACCCTCACCTTAAACAAGATTTCATTAATAATTGGTCGTTATATTGGGACGTTTTTGACTCTACTAACAAACTCCGTTCACTTGGACTGCTACATTTATAATTGAAGATTGTAACTCATTTTAAAATGTTTATTTACATTTGTGATGTGTTTGTAGTCACTTATATGTTCCAGCATATCCTTAATTTTATCTTTCTTGTTCAACTTTCAAGATTAGCTGAGCATTATTAGCTTAATATGTTTTGTTTTACTTTTGTTTTCTTACTTAGTTCTAATAACAGCTTAGGTGTATTCTCCATCATCAAATTCTTCTAGGACACCTAACTCTCTAAGCTGTATAAGTTTGTGTTATAGTCCTTCAATGGACAAATGTTATATCTTGCTTGTTTTTGTAAAACCCAATAAAACTTTAATAAAAAAAAAAAAAAAAAAAAAAAGAAGATTATAGACAAAAAAAGTCTATAGGTGGTTGCTGGGCATTCTAGAAACCAGAGGGAGACGTGTAACTCATAGAAATAAACCCACATCTCTATTGACTGTTGACAGTTCTGGGGACTCCACTGACTCTGACCCTGGCTTAACGACAACTTCTACACAGTCTTTTTTAGGCAACACCCCCAGGACACAACTACATACAGATACAGAAGGGGAGGGAGAACCAGGAGGGGGGGTAAAAAACATAAGAGACAAACCTCCCAGGAGAGGCAGGAGGAAAACATAATAGTTAACCTATCTAAACATATACTCACAATGGGAGAATCAAGACTTCTTAATCATGGGTTAAAATTTGTCCCCACTAACCATTCAGCACCTTTCAATATGTACAAGGATATTCACAGATTTAAAAGGCAATTGAAACTGAAGGACCATTTTAAAGGGAATGTACAGATTGACAAACCACTTTACACAAAAAAGAGTTCTTTCGATCCTCCCAATACGGCCCTGACTAACCTACGTTCACGCGACTTTTATCTAAAGACTCTAATAAAATACATCAGACAGTGCAGAAAAGTTATTCCAATTTAACTAGACTGGAAAAGGAGGCCATACACTCACTAAGGGACAACAAGGACATTGTGATTAGATAAGCAGACAAGGGGGGAGCTATAGTTTTACTGGACAAAGAGTATTATGTAAAAGAGATCCTTGAACAACTAACTGACATCAACACGTACACCAAATTATCCCAGGACCGTACCACTAGATATAAACAGAATTTGGATAGTTTTGTTGAAATGGGGATTACCGCAGGGTGGATAACAAGCAATACAGGACAATACCTTGTGACTGATTTTCCTAGGATTCCTTTTATTTACACGATACCTAAAATACACAAGTCTTTGTCTGCTCCTCCTGGACGTCCCATCATTTCGGCAATAGGGTCTCTGTTTCAACCAGTGGCCAAATTTCTTGATTTTTATTTACAACCTTTGGTACAACACATGGAGTCTTACATAAAGGACACTAAGCATTTACTGACTTTATTGAAAGAAGTTAGACTACCCAAGAACTGCATTCTTGTCACAATGGACGTCTCTAGCCTATATACAGTGATTCCCCATGCTGAAGGCATAGAGACATGTAAAAGGGCACTGCAGAAACACCATTCAGGTTTACCCCCTGTTGAATTTCTAATTTCTCTGCTTGACTTGGTTTTGTCACACAATTACTTCATGTTTCAAGATAGTTTTTTCTTGCAAGTGTCAGGGACGGCAATGGGTTCGAATGTTGCTCCCTCTTTTGCCAACCTGTACATGGAGCATTATGAGACGGAATACTTGTTACCAATGGGTGGGAAAAACGTGGTGTTTTACAAGCTCTACATTGACGATATCTTGTTACTGTGGTCCGGCACGACGGAAGAACTCCTAACCTTTACAGAGGCCTTGAATACACTTGACTCCCCCATTAGACTGACCCTGTCTTTTGACCAACAGCAAATCCATTATCTAGACTTGACTATATACAAAGATAGAGAATTTCTAGGCACTACACTTTACAAAAAACCCACAGACAGGAATAGTCTGATTTATGCCAGTTCACATCATCCCCCGCATATGTCCCGAGGGGTTCTCTACTCACAGTTCCTTAGAGTCATAAGGAATAACACTGATCCAGATAAAGCTGCATGTCAACTGTCTATCCTTGCTGACCAGTTTCAGTGGGAGATTGTCAACACGGACCACCATCTCCCTTTTTTTGATAATAAACGACCCCTCCTAGCCTATAGAAGAGGACGTAATTTAAGTGACTTCCTGGTTGTGAAAGATGTTCTTATAGAACAGAAAAGCGGTCTTACATGGCTGAATAAACCACTTAAAAATGGCTGCTTCAAGTGTTCTAATTGCCTTACCTGTAATGGGATGTTATAGGGTTCTCGCTTTACGCACCCCCGGACCAGCAAAAAATTTCCAATTAACCACAGACTTACATGCACCACGGATCATGTCGTTTACATGGCATGATGCCCCTGTGGTTTACATTACGTGGGGAAGACAGCTACTACTTACCGTGAGAGGATGAATAACCACAGGAGTGCGATCAGACTGGCACTATCATCAGGGAAAGCTGTTTGCATTGGTTAAAATGCAAACACACCCTGCCTCAGTTCCGCCACATGCTAATAGACCACATAACAGTCACACGGAGGGGGGGAAACAGAGATTTGCTACTGGTGCAAAGGGAATCCATGTGGATTTATAAGCTTGAGACTCTGGCCCCGAAAGGGTTAAAGGAAACCCTACCTATGTCTCCTTTCTTTTGAAGGATCTTTTTGGAGAAAAAGAATTTTCTTTTTTGGAACCGGTTTTTTCTGACACCTGTTTATTTTTTTTGACATTTGTGTTTTTTTGACCCTCGGCTGAACTTACATTCTACCATGTAGGAGCAATATGCCCTCTTTACTTGGATCGCTGGGCTCCCTTGATGGACATTTTCAAGATTTCATGCCATATCTAAATATGACTCTGTCAGTAGCTGTGAATGCAGCCGGGGTAATATTATAATGCAACTATGAAAATATCCCTGCCCTTTGAGAAAAAAAGTTTTTTTCATTCTTCTAATTTTTTGCATTTTTTGTTTTTTGCATTTTTGTTCAGTATCTTCATTTTTTATCCTTTTTTCTATTTTAATTTTTGCCCATGTTTTTCATAGTCAGGAACTATTCAGGGTACTTAACGATATTCCAAGAACGGTCTTGCTATTTTTGTATACTACAGCATGTAGCTACGAGTGACAGATTGCAACATGTATAATCAAATTTAGCCACAATGACAAGTTTATCAAAAATCAGTTATTTTGTTACTTTATTTTTAAGTACATTTTCATTAATATGTTTCCTTTTTCTTCCGTCGCCTTAGGATATCTTCTGTCTCCGCTGGGAGGTCCAGTTCAGCTATGAAGGATAACGGGCCCCACACAGGGTTTCGGATTACGTGCAGCAGTACCTACTAACATAACATATGAAGGTAAATTATTGATGCATTGTAAGAGCAGTTACACATACCTACAGTGCCTCGTAGTGTCCCAAGATCTGTATACTATTTTGTTATGCCCCGGTGCCTAAAACCAATAGATACTCCACTTCTACATTCCACCAAGTAGCACCCCTCAGAGGGGGGTACAGCTCGAAGTTGTTACTCGCCTTTACTCGCTGTTTGACAGTAAGTAGGGTTGGGTGCACGAGCCACTTTCCAAGCGTTTGGGTGAAGAGATACGGTGTTACCGTCAAGTGGGCCTGAAGTTGACCCCAGTTCAATAGGCATCTAGCGTACTGAGCAGTTTCGCTTTGCGCAAATGGGGTACTACCTATATATCGGTCTCGAGTAGCAGGCACTAAGGAGGCTGTGTGAGTGACGAGCGGATGCGCTCGCTTGGATTGGGCCGTTCTGACGGTGTTTGCTGCAACAGGAAGCGGTGTAACGAGCTCTGTAACGACATTAGCAGTAGTGGGATCTGTTCTTCTATACGTATACTCCGTACCTGGGTTGGTGGCGATACTGCACACATCGCATTTGCTGTTGGACTCTATATATATATTATATATATATAATTTCTTTTGTATTAGTGGAAGAAAGTATCCAGTGCAATGACTCAAAGTATAAGTAAAAAAGCCCACTGACTCATTTTGTTCCGCCAAAATTTCACGATTTGCCTAATGTTTCCACTATTTTTTTGGTGGAGCAAAACAGGACAGTTTAGCTTATAGCTAGCAATTAACAGTCCATAAGTCTCAAAGAGGGATATATGGAGTTCTAGGCAAGGTAGTGATGCTGGCCCCATTCATTTATTGGTAACACAATGTGGGCCTCATTGGAATTACATACATTTAGCTGTGCAGCAGCACCATGTGCCTTAAATTACTCTTTTGCATTAAATAATTTGTACTAATAGGTCCACCGCCCCAGCACTAAGACCCATAGGCAAGAGCCAGTATCACGTTTTGTGTGTTATACATCATAGTGCTTTAGCGAAGGCAATACACATTGGTGGGTGTTAGTGCACACAACAGATTTAATACATCTGCAGACATAACAGAAGCATAAACAGTGAGAAATACGTTCTCAAAATTCTCTCTAAAATGTTCTTAATTAACATCAATTATTTTACATTTATTAAGTTTGCCCAGTACACATTTATAGAAATAATTGATACGTCACTTCAAACAAATAATTGTACACTGCTGACATTTCTATCCATTCCATTTGATATCAAATCCTATTTATTTCTATTTGGTAAAAACAAATTCATTGTTTAAAAAAAAAATAAGGCAACTCAACTCAGCCTTCCAGCTTCCTCTGGGGCCTTTTAGTCCTTAGGTGCATCTAATGATATTTGTACCAATCAAAAATGGAATACAGGCCAAAATAAGCTGAGTCAGCTTCCAGCCATGGATAAAAGCATTCAGCATTGCGGCAAGGAGATACACACTGTCATGGTGATCAATCCCAGCTGGCTTCCAGCAGCCTACACACAGGAAAAAGAATTTATGAAAATAAACATTAGCCCATTTCATTCTGTCAATATGAAATAACACAATGGGCTGAATGTTTGTATTGAGATAACCTGAGCTATACACCCCTTTGATCTGCGATGCATCTGTTGCAAGCCTGTTGAGCAGAACTCCTACAGCATTTTGATGGTCATTGAAGAACCCTATATCCTGTGGAAATAAGATTCAAATGAATTGTTGGTACTGGATATTGATTTGTGCAAGAAGCGGTCTACATACAGGTGAGCTTTGTACTTAATAGATCTATCCAAAACAGAATTAGCACAGGCCTAAAAATATCAATTTAGTATGCAACAAGAGTGCAATGGAACAAGCCATCAATACATGATGATGATTGGTGTTTGTAATATCTACATAAAATGACTGAAAAGTTATATGAAATCGAATTATTGTGTCTTGATATGTCTGTTCTGGCTGGTGTTGAGAACATAAAAGCTCCTAGTACAAGAGCGAAGCACAATAAAAACTGCCGCCCCAAGGGTACAGTTAATAAAAATCACTGGCCACTAGGGATGTCGCGGACTGTTCGCCGGCGAACTTGTTCGCACGAACATCGGCTGTTCGCGTCCGCCGCAAGTTCGCGAACGTCGCGCGACGTTCGCCATTTTGGGTTCGCCTTACCTGGCGCTTTTTTTTGACCTCTCACCCCAGACCAGCAGATACATGGCAGCCAATCAGGAAGCTCTCCCTCCTGGACCACCCCCACACCCCCTGGACCACTCCCCTTCCATATATAAACTGAAGCCCTGCAGCGTTTTTTCATTCTGCCTGTGTGTGCTTGGAAGAGCTAGTGTAGGGAGAGAGCTGCTAGTGATTTCACTGATTTGAGGGACAGTTGATAGTAAGTTTGCTGGCTAGTAATCTACTTGATACTGCTCTGTATTGGAGGGACAGAAGTCTGCAGGGATTTGAGGGACATTTTAGGGTAGCTTTGCTGGCTAGTAATCTACCTTCTACTGCAGTGCTCTGTATGTAGCTGCCTGCTGTGGGCACTGATCTCTTCTGATCTCATCTGCTGACTGCTGTAATAACCCAATAGTCCTTGTAAGGACTGCTTTTATTTTCTTTTTTGTTGTTTTACTTTGCTACTTTAACAGCCAAGTGCTATTAGTCTAGCAGTGTTGGGGAGTGGGACTGGTGTGCTACTGTGCTGCTCCTAGTAGTTCAGCAGCACCAACCCGAGAATATATATTTTTTTTAATATACATATAATTTTTTTTTTATTTTACTTATCTTACTGTTCTTTAAGGTGTCCAGTGCTGTTTGCTGTTCTTCATAGTAGTGCACCAATAGTAGTGCACTTGCAGGCATTATTTGCCCAGTGGCCATCTAGCTGTGTGAGCTTGTTCACATTCTGTCTAAATATCAATAATAATACCGTCTCCAGAAACACCACCTGAGTGACGTTTTTCAAGCAGCAATAATATATTCCGTATCCACCACTGCTGTAGTGTATACGTTGACCTTGTAGGCATTATTTGCCCAGTGTGTTCTTCATTTTCAAACCACTGCCACTTAGCTGTGTGAGCTTTTTCACATTCTGTCTAAATATCAATAATAATACCGTCTCCAGAAACACCACCTGAGTGACGTTTTTCAAGCAGCAATAATATATTCCGTATCCACCACTGCTGTAGTGTATACGTTGACCTTGTAGGCATTATTTGCCCAGTGTGTTCTTCATTTTCAAACCACTGCCACTTAGCTGTGTGAGCTTGTTCACATTCTGTCTAAATATCAATAATAATACCGTCTCCAGAAACACCACCTGAGTGACGTTTTTCAAGCAGCAATAATATATTCCGTATCCACCACTGCTGTAGTGTATACGTTGACCTTGTAGGCATTATTTGCCCAGTGTGTTCTTCATTTTCAAACCACTGCCACTTAGCTGTGTGAGCTTTTTCACATTCTGTCTAAATATCAATAATAATACCGTCTCCAGAAACACCACCTGAGTGACGTTTTTCAAGCAGCAATAATATATTCCGTATCCACCACTGCTGTAGTGTATACGTTGACCTTGTAGGCATTATTTGCCCAGTGTGTTCTTCATTTTCAAACCACTGCCACTTAGCTGTGTGAGCTTGTTCACATTCTGTCTAAATATCAATAATAATACCGTCTCCAGAAACACCACCTGAGTGACGTTTTTCAAGCAGCAATAATATATTCCGTATCCACCACTGCTGTAGTGTATACGTTGACCTTGTAGGCATTATTTGCCCAGTGTGTTCTTCATTTTCAAACCACTGCCACTTAGCTGTGTGAGCTTGTTCACATTCTGTCTAAATATCAATAATAATACCGTCTCCAGAAACACCACCTGAGTGACGTTTTTCAAGCAGCAATAATATATTCCGTATCCACCACTGCTGTAGTGTATACGTTGACCTTGTAGCATTATTTGCCCAGTGTGTTCTTCATTTTCAAACCACTGCCACTTAGCTGTGTGAGCTTTTTCACATTCTGTCTAAATATCAATAATAATACCGTCTCCAGAAACACCACCTGAGTGACGTTTTTCAAGCAGCAATAATATATTCCGTATCCACCACTGCTGTAGTGTATACGTTGACCTTGTAGGCATTATTTGCCCAGTGTGTTCTTCATTTTCAAACCACTGCCACTTAGCTGTGTGAGCTTTTTCACATTCTGTCTAAATATCAATAATAATACCGTCTCCAGAAACACCACCTGAGTGACGTTTTTCAAGCAGCAATAATATATTCCGTATCCACCACTGCTGTAGTGTATACGTTGACCTTGTAGGCATTATTTGCCCAGTGTGTTCTTCATTTTCAAACCACTGCCACTTTAGCTGTGTGAGCTTGTTCACATTCTGTCTAAATATCAATAATAATACCGTCTCCAGAAACACCACCTGAGTGACGTTTTTCAAGCAGCAATAATATATTCTGTATCCACCACTGCTGTAGTGTATACGTTGACCTTGTAGGCATTATTTGCCCAGTGTGTTCTTCATTTTCAAACCACTGCCACTTAGCTGTGTGAGCTTTTTCACATTCTGTCTAAATATCAATAATAATACCGTCTCCAGAAACACCACCTGAGTGACCGTTTTTCAAGCAGCAATAATATATTCCGTATCCACCACTGCTGTAGTGTATACGTTGACCTTGTAGGCATTATTTGCCCAGTGTGTTCTTCATTTTCAAACCACTGCCACTTAGCTGTGTGAGCTTTTTCACATTCTGTCTAAATATCAATAATAATACCGTCTCCAGAAACACCACCTGAGTGACGTTTTTCAAGCAGCAATAATATATTCCGTATCCACCACTGCTGTAGTGTATACGTTGACCTTGTAGGCATTATTTGCCCAGTGTGTTCTTCATTTTCAAACCACTGCCACTTAGCTGTGTGAGCTTTTTCACATTCTGTCTAAATATCAATAATAATACCGTCTCCAGAAACACCACCTGAGTTGTTGTTGTTTTTGTTTTAAAAATAATGCCAGGCAAAGGCAGGCCGCCACGCAGAGGCACTAGGGGCCGTGCTGCTATGCTATCCTGTGGCCCTAGGAAATTGCCCAGTTTTAAAAAGGCAATGACCCTGAACTCCCAAAATGCTGAAGAGGCTTACACAGCACACCCCATCCTCTACCGTTTCTAACTTTACCACAACATCCTCATCCTCCACTGCTATGGGCACCCCACGTAACACTTCCTCCACCACCGGCGCCCCTTCTTCACTGGAGTCAGAGGAGTTATTTTCACATGAGTTTCTTGAACTGAGTGATGCGCAACCATTATTGGCAGAAGAAGATGAAGGAGATGAGGACGTTACACCAGATTTAATTCTGGCAGAGAACACAACAGAGATGGACATAATGAGTGATGACGAGGAGGTCCCCGCTGCTGCTTCCTTCTGTGAGCTGTTAGAAGAAATTGATGCATCTGAGGAGAATGATGATGAGGAGATTGATGTTTTGTGGGTGCCCAGTAGAAGAGAGCAAGAGGAGGATAGTTCAGATGGAGAGACGGAGAGTCAGAGAGGCAGGAGGAGAATAAGACTTAGAAGAAGCAGGGAGGACAGCTCGCAGGGAACAGTAGGGCAACAACATGTATCGGCACCTGTGGTCAGCCGGCCAACGCACCCGCCAACGCCGCCGACTTCTACTTTTACCCCCAGATTGCCAGCCTCAAAAAGGTCAGCAGTGTGGGATTTTTTTAATGTGTGTGCCTCTGACAAAAGCGTTGTAATTTGCAATGAGTGCAGTCAGAAACTGAGTCTTGGGAAGCCCAACAGCCACATAGGTACAACTTCTATGCGAAGGCACATGAACGGCAAGCACAAAGCACTTTGGGAGCAACACCTCAAAGGCAACAGGCAAACTAAAAGCCACCCTCCTTCTGGTCCAGCATCTTACTGCTCTACCTCTGCTGTCCTTGACCCGTCTGAACCACCCTCCACTCCGCCTTCCACCTTGACCACCAGTTCCCATTCCCAGTCATCTGCCCCCAGCCAAGTTTCTGTGAGGGCCATGTTTGAGCGTAAGAAGCCAATGTCTGCGAGTCACCCCCTTGCCCGGCGTCTGAAAGCTGGCTTGTCTGCACTCTTAGCCCGCCAGCTTTTACCATACCAGCTGGTGGACTCTGAGGCCTTCCGCAAATTTGTAGCAATTGGGACACCGCAGTGGAAGGTACCCAGCCGCAATTTTTTTTCAAAAAAGGGAATACCACACCTGTACCACCATGTGCAGAGCCAAGTCACCGCATCTCTGTCACTTAGTGTTGGGCCAAAGGTCCATATGACTACTGACGCATGGTCCTCCAAGCATGGTCAGGGCAGGTATGTCACCTACACTGCCCACTGGGTGAACTTGGTCATGGCTGGGAAGCAGGAAATGTGTGGCTCAACAACGACAGTGGAGTTGGTGTCACCGCCACGGATTGCACGCGGTTCTGCCACCACCTCTACTCCTCCTTCGCTCTCTACCTCGTCTTCTTCCTCTTCTTCGTCCTCTGCTGCTGGGTCCTCCTCCTCCTCCACACCTGTGCACCCCCAGCTCCCCCTAGGCTATTCGACGTGCCAGGTACGCCGTTGTCATGCTGTCTTGGGGATGACGTGCCTGGAAAGCAAAAACCATACCGGATCTGTACTCCTGTCATCTCTGCAGTCACAGGCCGATCGGTGGCTGACCCCACACCAACTGAAGATCGGAAAAGTGGTGTGTGACAATGGAAGCAATCTGTTGGCAGCACTGAGACTGGGCAATTTAACACATGTGCCCTGCATGGCACATGTTCTGAATTTAATAGTACAACGTTTTGTCTCAAAGTACCCAGGATTCCAGGACGTTCTCAGGCAGTCCAGGAAGGTGTCGGCCCATTTCAGACGTTCCTATACAGCCATGGCACGCCTTGCTGACATTCAGCAGCGGTACAACATGCCAGTCAGGCGTTTGATTTGCGACAGCCAGACTCGCTGGAATTCAACGCTCCTCATGTTGGAACGTCTGCTGCAACAACAAAGAGCCGTCAACGAATACCTGTTTGAACTGGGTGGTAGGACTGGATCTGCAGAGCTGGGGATTTTTTTCCCCCGTTACTGGGGTGCTTATGCGCGATGCCTGCAGGCTCATGCGCCCTTTTGAAGAGGTTACAAATATGGTCAGTCGCACCGAAGGCACCATCAGCGACCTAATACCCTTTGCTTTCTTCCTGGAGCGTGCCGTGCGACGAGTGACAGATGAGGCTGTAGACCAGCGTGACGAGGAGCAGGAAGCGCACGATTTCTGGTCGGAATCACCAGAACGAACCCAGGCACCTGCTGCAACGCAGGGAGAGGTGTCAGAAGTGGAGTCAGAGGAGGAAGGTGGCTTTGTGGAGGAGGAGGACCAACAGGAGCAGGCTTCCCAGGGGGCTGGTGGTGACCTTTTGGGGACCCCTGGTCTTGTACGTGGCTGGGGGGAGGAGACCGTGGATGATGCAGTCCTTGATAACGAGGAAGCGGAGATGGATACCTCTGCATCCAACCTTGTGAGAATGGGGTCTTTCATGCTGTCATGCCTGTTGAAGGACCCCCGTATCAAGAGGCTTAAGGAGAAGGACCTGTACTGGGTCGCGACTCTACTAGACCCTCGGTACAAGCATAAAGTGGCAGAAATGTTACTAACATACCACAAGTCTGAAAGGATGCTGCATTTACAAACCAGCCTGCAAAACATGTTGTACAATGCTTTTAAGGGTGATGTCACTTCAGGAACTCATCAACATTCCAGGGCAGAGGTGCCAGTAATCCTGCCACGAGCGCACCTGCAAGGACAAAGCACTTTGGCCACTCTGTAACGTCAGACATGCAAATGTTTTTCAGCCCAAGGCAGCGGCAGAACCCTTCGGGATCCACCCTCAAAGAACGCCTCGACCGGCAGGTAGCGGACTACCTGGCATTAACTGCAGATATCGACACTCTGAGGAGCGATGAACCCCTGGACTACTGGGTGCGCAGGCTTGATCTGTGGCCAGAGCTGTCACAATTTGCCATGAACCTCTTGTCTTGCCCCGCCTCAAGTGTCCTCTCAGAAAGGACCTTCAGTGCAGCAGGAGGGATTGTAACTGAGAAGAGAACTCGCCTAGGTCACAAAAGTGTGGATTACCTGACCTTTATTAAAATGAATGAGGGGTGGATCTCGGAGGGTTACTGCACGCCGGAAGACTTGTTCTGAGTTTCTGATTCTGACTCCCCATGCAGCTGTCCTTCTCTGCACGCCTCATGACTCCACATACAGCTGTCCTTTAGCGTCCTCCTCCCTCCACCACCGTTACAAACTAGGGTGCAAACCCTACTGGTTTAATTTGAATCCAGGTAAATCCTGAGTTTTTCTGGCCTCTGTGCTTCAGTGGCTGCGACCAAAAAAAACAGAATATTTTCAGCATTTATATGGCATATTTTTTCTGGCCTCTGTGCTTCAGTGGCTGCGACCAAAAAAAACAGAATATTTTCAGCATTTATATGGCATATTTTTCCTGGCCTCTGTGCTTCAGTGGCTGCGACCAAAAAAATTGAATATTTTCAGCATTTATATGGCATATTTTTTCTGGCCTCTGTGCTTCAGTGGCTGCGACTAAAAAAAACAGAATATTTTCAGCATTTATATGGCATATTTTTCCTGGCCTCTGTGCTTCAGTGGCTGCGACCAAAAAAATTGAATATTTTCAGCATTTATATGGCATATTTTTCTGGCCTCTGTGCTTCAGTGGCTGCGACAAAAATAAATGAATATTTTCAGCATTTATATGGCATATTTTTTCTGGCCTCTGTGCTTCAGTGGCTGTGACAAAAAAATGAATATTTTCAGCATTTATATGGCATATTTTTTCTGGCCTCTGTGCTTCAGTGGCTGCGACTAAAAAAACAGAATATTTTCAGCATTTATATGGCATATTTTTCCTGGCCTCTGTGCTTCAGTGGCTGCGACCAAAAAAATTGAATATTTTCAGCATTTATATGGCATATTTTTTCTGGCCTCTGTGCTTCAGTGGCTGCGACAAAAATAAATGAATATTTTCAGCATTTATATGGCATATTTTTTCTGGCCTCTGTGCTTCAGTGGCTGTGACAAAAAAATGAATATTTTCAGCATTTATATGGCATATTTTTTCTGGCCTCTGTGCTTCAGTGGCTGCGACTAAAAAAAACAGAATATTTTCAGCATTTATATGGCATATTTTTCCTGGCCTCTGTGCTTCAGTGGCTGCGACCAAAAAAACAGAATATTTTCAGCATTTATATGGCATATTTTTCCTGGCCTCTGTGCTTCAGTGGCTGCGACCAAAAAAATTTATATTGTTAGCATTTATATGGCATATTTTTTCCTGGCCTCTGTGCTGCAGTGGCTGCGACAAAAAAAAAATTAATATTGTTTGCATTTATATGGCATATTTTTTCTGGCCTCTGTGCTGCAGTGGCTGCCACAAAAAAAAATTAATATTTTCAGCATTTATATGGCATATTGTTTCTGGACTTCTGGTTCAGTGGCTGCGACAAAAAAAACATAATTTTTCAGGAAAGTACACATGCCTAATTTTTCAGGGTTCTGCAACAGTGGCAAAATCGCATCTTTTATGGTCACCGCAGGTGATCAATAAAGTAGACCAAAACTGGGCCCACACTGCAGAATCAGTGTTTTTTGGTTCGCTTCACTGTACATTGAATTACCTCTGCCTGACCGTGCACGTGCGCACAAGCACGGTGACTGCTAAACACACCACTACAGAAATATTGCCACCAACAGGACGAACATCCTGGAGGTGACAAGCAACTAGTAATTAAAAACTATTATTTGCTCACTTGACGGTATCATTCATTAAAGCTCTTTGCGTCTTTTTGCGTTGCAGTAAGCACCGCGTTTCGTCTTTGCGTGTGAACAGGCTGTAACTTTTACACGACTTGATTGGCATGTAGACGCCGGACGTTTTAAAGCATTTTATTACACAGGTTTAGAAATGTAGTGTGATTTCTGCCCTTTACAGCACAAAACGCAGCGCTGTGTCAACAATGGATTTTTTAGAAACATTTTTGCCCTTGATCCCCCTCTGGCATGGCACTGTCCAGGTCGTTGCACCCTTTAAACAACTTTAAAATCATTTTTCTGGCCAGAAATGTCTTTTCTAGCTTTTAAAATTCGCCTTCCCATTGAAGTCTATGGGGTTCGCGACGTTCGCGAACCGTTCGCATTTTTGACACAAGTTCGCGAATATGTTCGCGAACTTTTTTTCCGACGTTCGCTACATCCCTACTGGCCACTAGATACACTGCATTCTAAGACTGTGAGGCCCATGTGGGGGTCCTGTTGCAACAGTCTCTAGAAACACAAAGCCATTGACTGCATGAGCAAGTATAAATGAAAATGACCTTAAATTGTCTGACCACCAGACTAACTGCTGTACAGTGAATTAACACAACTCCTCTTGGCAAAGGCAGTGATAACAGAATCCTAAACAAAAGCTGGGAACATGCAAGCAACTGTCCCTGGTACAGAGCAAAAACAAAAAGTGCCCTGAATATGGGAACCAGAAGAACTCCAGAATAATGCCATTGCCACTGTAATGAAGTGATTGTGTTTAAAAAAGGCTTTAGTTCCTCACATATTTATACAATCTTTTTGTTCAACCCACTGAATTAAAGCTGAAAGTCTGCAGTTCAACTGCATCTGAGTAGAAAAAAGTTGTCTCTGTCCAAATATTTATGAACCTAACTATATCTGCCTGGCGGAGCACCTTGGCTTTCAGCTTTCCTCATTTCTCTATTTACACTGCTTTCTTCTGTATGCAACTTACAGTGTTACTATCAAATTTTTTTTCTTTTTAGCTCCACTCAGTCTTAGGTAGGGATGTAGCGAACTGTTCGCCCGCGAACTAGTTCGCGCGAACTTCGACCGTTCGCGTCCGCCGAATGTTCGCGAACGTTTGGGAACGTTCGCATTTTGAGTTCGCGTTCGATCGTTCGACCATTCGACCATTCGAATTCCTTCGACCGCTAAAAATCGAACGATTTCCATTCGTTCGAACGATTGTAAGCATTCGATCGAATGAAAATCATTCGATCGAATGGCTTCGATCGTTCGATTCGAATGAAAATCCTTCGATCGAACGATTAAAATCCTTCGATCGTTCGAATCGAACGATTTTAGCGGGTGTTCGAAGTTCGCGAACTGTTCGCGAACGTTCGCATTTTTTGCCGGTGTTCGCGAACGGCGTTCGCGAACACCAAATCGGCAGTTCGCTACATCCCTAGTCTTAGGTTGAAAGACGACATATTCTTGGGTGATTTAAAATGATTTAGTATAATTAACTATACTATGGCCTTCATGCAGAAATATAATACATTTGGGCACCTGCTGAATGCTTCTTGAGGATCAATGTGTTAAAATGAAAATCATCCTTGATATGTATATTAACCAAATCAACTGCATTGTTTTTAGATCTAAGACTGAGAGGGAAAATAGTAAGTTCATTACCGGGAATATCTGCATTTTACGGAACACAAAGTTGATGAAATATGGCCATTTTTAGACCTTAGAAAATGAATACTAGCATCATGCACAGGTGTATACAGTTAGGGCATGTACCTACGAGAGCCTCTTTTTTGGTTGCTGAGAGATACATTCCCTTGAGTTAGAGCTCATGGCACTATGTGCATTAAATGGTCTCAGATGGCCTGTACCCATGGGAAGAGACTAATAATCCATGCAGGAAAAATAGAACAAGGCTTTTTGTGTGTTCAAACATGGTTTCGGCTCTCGATAGTGGGGTGCTATGTTGGTAAACCCCATCACAGCCCCATGTTACAAGCCAGATATGTCTAAAGCCTATAATTTCCCCTTATAAGTGTTTAGCATCTGACACTTCTAGATATACACTTTGTTGAACATTGCACTGAACATAATATGTTCCTTGTGGCAAATGTTTCTTTACGTACATGTAGAAAACTGAGCTACACCAGCAGAACTTTTAGAAGTGGAGCCAAAGGAATTTCTAAAATAGGTAACATCTGTAGGTTTCATTGCATTTCATATACAGTCTCAAGCTATTTGTGCAGTAAGCATACGGCTATTAAAAGAAGATAACCATGCTGAAAACATTTTCATAACCTCTTTTTCTATTATGATGTCACATTAGCTAGATACTTAATATTATGATAATCTTTGAGGGATTACAATATAGGTGTTTTCTAGCAGTGCAGTGGTATTTTTACAATAAAGCCCTCCTGTGTTCATTGTTAGAGTTTCTCCTGATTTTCCAAACATGAATCCCTGTACAATATAAAGAAAGAACAACAGCTTACCTTTATATTAAATTTGATAGCTCACCTATATTAAAGGGGTTGTTCACCTTCAAACACTTTTTGTCTAAAGTTTAATTTTTCACCTTCTGAAGCAGCCCTGGGAGGAGGGGGGTCGCCGACCCTCTAAAATGTTCTAAATGGATACATTTAGTTGATACATTTGTTATATTTGTCCCTGCTGAGCAGAATCCCTGAGTTTCATTACAGGCAGCTGTTAGAATTGATACAATAGTTGCTAATATTCCAAAGATACTGCTGAGAAATGTATCAACTAAATTCGATTTAAATGTAGCAAATTATATTCTGCACCTGGATCACTGACCTGCCAGACTGAAACACCAGAGACACGAACATCCAACTTCAATTTTGGAAAAATAGTAAAAAATAAAAGATGGAAAGCAATTGAAAAAGTCTTTGGTGAACAATCAATTGAAAAAAGTGTTTTGGAAGGTGAACAACCACTTTAAAATGATTTGGCATATGATGATTAACATCCACCCTATTCTCAGCTGCACTAAAATTTCACTGATATCGTCATAAATTGGTGGGCACAGTAGCATACTAATTAGCACTAATATTATTGTCTGCTAATTGCAGTTCTAGGGCACAGACAATGCTGCAGCACAGTGTTTCTAAAGGCTGAATTCCACAATAAAACGGTGTTTCCTTAAATATTGTAATTATATATGAGTGTTTCTTAAAGAAACAAACAAACATATAGGAACTGAATTCTTGCCTGGATAAAAGTTGACTTATGCTGTTGCATTGTTTCAAGAGTCAGGAGAAGCAGTGCCTCTTAATTAATTTACTAATTCATTAATTAAGAAATGTGTCAAAATGACATTGTATAGAGGACACTTTTATTATACTGTATAAAATTAAAATAGCACAAAAATCATAATTTATCAAAGTTTTTACGCCGTATTTGATGGCTTCAATCTACACCGCTTCAGATTTTGCGTAATCCAATAAAGCTAATTGGGAAAACTGAAAAAAAGCCACGTGTGCTCTTTCCCTTAGGGTGGACATTCTTTAATCCAAAATTAGTCACTCTTGTATAGAGAGTGGGTCTCCCTGATGCCTTTTAATTCAGTGATGTGCAAAACTAACAATGAACCCAATGTCAGCATTAAACCTGATTAAATCTGGGCTGACTGCCGGATTAATCAGAAAGAATAATAATTGTAGAGTGGATAGAGAATTTGGACACAGACCCCAATAACTTTTCCAAAGACAACAGCAAATGTTTGGTATATTCCTCCAGAAATTGCACCAACACCAATAGCAATATACCAGTTAATATTCCAGTTTGTTAAGCTCCAGAATTCTTGGAAGAATTTCTTTAGCTTGGAACAGACAAAATTGAATCTTTGTCAAGGCATTTACAATGTAGTTTATCCACATTCAGTGTCTACATTCAATGTGGCCTAAAAGCTTCTTAAATTCAGCTAAATTCAGAATATTGTTAAATGACGTTAAATCCAGTTCAATGCACTATTTTTGCCACTAGATGGCTCTCTTAGAATATTGTCTAATATAAATTAAAAAAAAACCCCAAAAGAAGAGGCCCTTGAATTTACATTTTTACAGCAAGTTTAAAGAGAAAATAGATATGGTAGTGAAACAACAATTCAGTTCTTGGAGAAACCACATGGCTACAAAATGTAAATACAATGTAAACTGCCTAAATTGAATTGGCTGCAGCATGACGGCTCTTTATTCTATTTGTTCTGGTGCAAAGTGGTTCCTGGCATTCTGTGGGAACCCTGGTCTCAAACATCATTTCAATTTAAGACCCTTCCAGAAAGCAGGAATACTCAGTCATATGATGACCTTCATACCTCCCAACATTTAAAAAACAAATTTTTTGACCACAATCATTTTGTGGCCCCACCCCCATAAATACTATGTCCATTTTACAAAATTTGTCAGGTTATGGAAAGTCTGAACACATTTCTGGGAGATTTATGGTCATGTTTTATGTGCCAAAAGACCTACTTATCATAAATAGTTACAATTGTATCTAAGGGCAGGTATTTGGTTTTTCCAGGCTCTCTGTCAAAAAGATTATTATTTAATTAAGTTTTAGAAACTTTTATCTTTTTCTGGAATCAGTGCAGAAGAGCAAAGTGAAACTCGGGCCTTTTTATTAACGATCCTGAACTGCAGGCTGGACTGTCAAAATCGGGACTGTCTCATGAAAAACTGGAGAGTTGGGAAGAATGTCTTCCAATCTGTTTTTTCTTATTAGGCCTTCAGCCCCCGTCTTCTTTCTTCATTTTTATAGCTGCTATAATAAGAGAAGCTAATATTTGAATTAACCTTTCACTGATGCTGGCCTTGATACCCAGGGATAATCTGCAATTGGTCTTGTTTTTATTTCTTTTCATTTGTGAGTTTTTATATCATCTGACTCTCTTTAAACTATATTGGGCTGACAGGGTCGGCATCTATTTGGCATCATTTTACTTGTGCTTGTATTTATAAATTTGGCTCAGAAAAGGGTTTCTAGCACTACACAGTGTTTTCCTTTAATGCTACTACACATGTTAATCACAGAGTTAGAAGAATGAGCTTTACCTAAGGCTTCGCTTTCCATGTAGAATACTTGATAGGTAGGGGTGAAGCAGTTCTGCATCTGCTATGTGACTGATTATACATTTGTAGAACATGATATGGCCTTGTCATAAAAACAAGATAAGCAAACACTAACAAGACATCCTCCTTAATTCCCATCTAATGCGGAATGACAGATTCAGCTTAGTCTTTTCTGTTTATGTCATGGCAAAAAGATTTTAACCTTGAATTATGATGCAGATGAGTGAGTAGATTCATCAAACAGTAAGAACAATCTGTCTGAGCAGTGAGAAATGCCTGCCTGTGGAGCCTGGTTCTCAAACAACACCATCGTATAAACACTGTGATAACTCGGCTCTGTAACTGTAATAACACAAGATGGAGAGAGCTTTTTTCTTCCTGGACATTATTTTCACTGTTTCATAAATATAGACCTTTACTCCCCCAAATGCCAAATTGGATTTTTATCTATAGGTTCCCATGGAGGACATCCAGTCTAATCTTTGAAGGTGTTATCATGAGAAATCATCCAGATTTTATTTAAGTTTAGTAGGCAGCATTCTGGCCTTGTCACAATTCTACAATTCACCAAAACAATATCTGTATTGTACCATAGTAATGGGACATATTACCTCTTTTATGGTTTCCAGCTAAGTAGATTTCCAAG
The DNA here is from genome assembly GCF_017654675.1 of Xenopus laevis. NCBI lineage: Eukaryota > Metazoa > Chordata > Amphibia > Anura > Pipidae > Xenopus > Xenopus laevis. The sequence continues at coordinate 31,615,168 of NC_054382.1, read as the reverse complement.
GGGCAGATTTAAGAAGGGTCGAATATCGAGGGTTAATTAACCCTCGATGTTCGACCAGGAACTAAAATCGTTCGACTTCGAATATCGAAGTCGAACGATTTAGCGCAAATCCTGCGATCGAACGCGATCGAAGGATTATTCGTTCGATCGAACGATTAAATCCTTCGAATCGAACGATTCGAAGGATTTTAATACAACGATCGAAGGAATATCCTTCGATCAAAAAATCACAGGCAAGCCTATGGGGACCTTCCCCATAGGCTAACATTGACTTCGGTAGCTTTTAGCTGCCGAAGTAGGGGGTCGAAGTTTTTCTTAAAGAGACAGTACTTCGATTATTGAATGGTCGAATAGTCGAACGATTTTTAGTTCGAATCGTTCGATTCGAAGTCGAAGTAGTAGTCGAAGGTCGAAGTAGCCCATTCGATGGTCGAAGTAGCCAAAAAAACACTTCGAAATTCGAAGTTTTTTTAATTCGAATCCTTCACTCGAGCTTTGTAAATGTGCCCCTTAGTGTTGATTTCTTATTCTTTAACGAGTCAGTTTGAGCTGGAAAACTTTTCTAATAAAGTCTTGGCCTTCAAGCACTTGAAAAGCTCGACCAGCCTCTGGAGAACTTTCATTTAAAGGGATCCTGTCATCGGAAAACATGTTTTTTTCTAAACGCATCAGTTAATAGTGCTACTCCAGCAGACTTCTGCACTGAAATCCATTTCTCAAAAGAGCAAACAGATTTATTATATTCAATTTTGAAATCTGACATGGGGCTGGACATTTTGTCAAATTTCCAGCTGCCCCTGGTCATGTGACTTGTGCCTGCACTTTAGGAGAGAAATGCTTTCTGGCAGGCTGCTGTTTTTCCTTCTCAATGTAACTGAATGTGTCTCAGTGGGACATGGGTTTTTACTATTGAGTGTTGTTCTTAGATCTACCAGGCAGCTGTTATCTTGTGTTAGGGAGCTGTTATCTGGTTACCTTCCCATTGTTCTTTTGTTTGGCTGCTGGGGGGGGGGAAAGAGAGGGGGTGATATCACTCCAACTTGCAGTAAAGAGTGATTGAAGTTTATCAGAGTTCAAGTCACATGACTTGGGGCAGCTGGGAAATTGACAATATGTCTAGCCCCATGTCAGATTTCAAAATTGAATATAAAAAAATCTGTTTGCTCTTTTGAGAAATGGATTTCAGTGCAGAATTCTGCTGGAGCAGCACTATTAACTGATTCATTTTGAAAAAATGTTTTTTTCCCATGACAGTATCCCTTTAAGTATGTCTCTTCTGTCTCAGAGAAGGGATGTTCTTCCTGTCTATTGTCTTCAAGATCACTGTCTTCACCTTGTTTCTAGAACACAGAAATCAGCCATAGCTCTGTCTCTTTCTTATCGGCAAAAGGTCATATAATTAATGTCCTTATTTTTCTTTTAGTTTCTACTTTAATGGGTGACTCGGCTCATAAGAGCTATCATTCTAAAGAAGAAGGCATGTGAATACAAACATACATGAGATTTCCAAATAATTTTGTTAATTACTATGAGCAAATATTTATATTAAGGTAGAACCTGAGAAACTGGTGTCAAAATGTGGTAATACATTCATTAGTGTTGGGGGTAATATTGGAAAACTGTGAGCAGACAATACACAAAAATTGTCCAAGTCACGAGATGAAGGGTAATCCTTCCCCTTTACAGAACATGTGAGTTCATCTTTATATAAGACAATTACATTTTACTTATTAGTTATTTGGGGTTCACCATGTCACAGTACTTGAAGCACAACAAGAGAATATTAGATGCCCTTCTTGTGTAATCTTTTCTTAACTACCACTCGTGAAATGATGAGTAGTCGATGACCTATTACAATTATGGTCCGTCCAGCTCTGGCCTTAATACAAAACATTAGCAAAAGAGGCTGATATTTAAAATGCCAAAACTTACAATTTACATGGTCTGATGCTGTACATACAAAGGAGGTATGAGCCTTGTATAGCTGTATCAATAGCTCTATCTATTCTTTATCAATAGCTCTATCTATGTTTATTTTTTTCAGAATCACATTTTTGTTTTCTGAAGGCATCAACATTGCAAAGCAAAGACTAAATAGACATTTGAATTTAGCACAGGTTGAGTTTTATTTTCCTGAATTGAATATAAACTAACAGTGGTTCCAGCCATTCTATTCTATTGGTTAAAAAGAATATTGTTACTCTAGCAAAGCATATTGTTGTCCATTGTTTATAGTATACATTGTATAAGCTTCGGATTTACTGTAAAAGAAAGGTCATCAAACTGCCTTTTATTTATAAAGTAAACCCTCAAGTGAGCTGTCCCTGATTCTAAATCAGATTAATTGGTATACATTGTGCTGAATTTATAGGAACAGAGATTACTGTTGACTTATATCAAGTATTAATTAAAGTAGTGCAAAATTGTACAAAGTAACGACTACAATTATATATTATTTGCACAAAAAAAAAGAGTTTGACTATTTCCTCCCACGGAGAATTGGAGGAAACGGTTTGGGATTGAAGTCTTGTTGTCAGTAGGCTACAAACAGGCTCCACAATGCTTTCTTGGCAGAGTATAAAAAAGAACTTTATTTTGAAAGAACATTTGACAAGTAGTTATTCTTTCAAAGAAACAGGTGGCAACAAAGGCCAAAATGCAAACAAATATTTATCTGGTCTAAGAAAGTACATAAAAATGTAAATCGGGCTAATGTTCAAGCATCAGTCACAAAGTTGAAGTTAGACAAGGGTTGGATATTCCAACAAGACAATGACCCTAAACACACTTCAAAATCTACAAAGGCATTTATGCAGAGGGAGAAGTACAATATTCTGGAATATCATTGAAAATCTATGGGATGATTTGAAGCAGACTGTCCATGCTCTGCAGCCATCAAATTTAACTGAACTGGAGAGATTTTGTATAGATGAATGGTCGAAAGTATCGCCATCCAGACATTCATCAAAGGCTATAGGAGGCATCTAGAGGTTGTTACATTTGCAAAAGGAGCTCAACTAAGTATTGATGTAATATCTCTGTTGGGTGCCCAAATTTATGCACCCGTCTAATTTTGTTATTGCATATTATCTGTTAATCTAATAAACGTTGTCACTGCGGAAATACTACGGTTTCCATAAGTCATGTTATATATTAAAAGGAAGTTGCTCGGCCAATGATAAACAAAACTCCAAAGAATTAAGAGGGGGTTCCCAAACTTTTTCATATGACTGTATACACCTATATACAGCAGCTTGTTTATATAAACTGTAGCTGTGCTTCTGAAGCAAATACACCAGTTTTTATCAGTGCCATTCCCTTAAAACACTACTATTAAGTAAACCTTTAAAATAATTGATTGAACTTTTGCAATGTACATTCATTATTGATTTCTTTTTTATTCCAAGATATTAAAGGATACATGTACTGTTAACATGAAAGCATTTTGTTACAACAGCGCCACCTGTAGTTGCATCAGAATTCATTCATGTTAACAGTACATACTGTATATCCCTTATTTCTTAGGTTGGCAGTTTAATTTGTGATACTTACACCCTAGTAATGTCTCCCATTACCCTTGCTCCAGTTTGTAGGCATGTAGATACCAGCAGAAGTACAAGATGCATGGAAGTTAGGGGGTTCCAGTGTGATTGGCAGCAGTGATCACAATTGTCCTGTGTTGTATCTTTCGCACACCTCCTAGCCATTCTCCAGACTTAATTGTCAGCCTCTTCTGTTTATCATTTGTTGATACACAGCCATTACATGCTTCCTTACCATTTTATTTAATCACTGTAACTTCCTCTCTTTATGATTTTCCTCCCGAAAAATACAGGAGATGCAATCCAGAGCAAACAGTGACATTCCATTAAAGGTGATTAATTGCTGCCATTGCTTTGGGCTTACAAAAACTCCCCCCCCCCAGATTTAATTAAGGCCTCATAGGAAAATATGCATGGGAAATAAATTAAGTAAATCATGTACACTGAGCTATAATGTGATGAGACCTACGTACTGTATGTGACCTGTGATTACTTATTTCTAACCTCTTCATTGGAAGCAAGAATAGAGATATACGTATCAGCCTATTGTGCCCTTAGTTTTGAATACAAAATAAATGAATGTTTAGGGCAAAGACACACGTGGAGATTAAGGGAGATTAGTCGCCCGGAGACAAATCGCCTCTTCTTCAGGTGACTAAACTGCTTTCCCTCACGAGGAAATTTCAGGTGATTTCGGAAAACGAAGCACTTCCGAGTGCCATCCCACCTGCAATTTCGAGCAGGCGGGAAGGCAGTTCAGGAAAATTAGTCGCCCGAAGAAGAGGCGATTTGTCGCCGGACGACTAATTCTCCCCAAATGATTATAAAGCTGCTAGTAAATGTACTTCTTTATTGTTCTTACTACTCCTGCCACTGAAACATTGGGGCAAATTCACTAAAGGACGAAGCGCCTAACGCTAGCGTTAATTCGCTAGCGTAGCGCATTTCCGTTAATTCGCCGATTCACTAACGGGCGCTGGCGTAACTTCGCTAGTGTTACTTCGCATCCTTACGCCTGGCCAATTTGCGCAACGGACGTAACTACGCAAATTCAATGACGCGCGCATTTTTCTGAACGCTACTTTTTACTCCAGAATTCCTTCGCCACCTCAGACCAGGTGAAGCGCAATAGAGTAGATAGGGATTGCTTCAAAAAAAGTTTAAAATTTTTCTAAGTCCGAAAAACACTAGCGTTTTTTCTTTTTTTATGGGTGATAGGCTGAAAAAGATTCAAATTTTTTTTGGGGCTACCCTCCTTACCCCCTACATTTCCTAACTCATCCTTAACTATACAGTGGGCACATGTGTAGGGCAAAATAAAAATTTTATTTGCTGTTTTGAAGGTTTCCCAGGCTTGTGTAGTGATGCTATATATACCTCCATTGTAACTTCAATTTTGCGCCGTATGCAAATTAATCATCGCTAGCGTAACTTCGCTTTGCTTGGCGAATTAACGCTAGCGCAACTTCGCAACCTTACGCTTCCCCTGTGCGCAACTTCGGATTTTAGTGAATTTGCGCAGCGCTGGCGAAAATACGCCTGGCGAAGTGCGGCGAAGCGGACGCTGGCGCAACTACAAATCTTAGTGAATTTGCCCCATTGTATCTATAATCAAATCTCCTCCAGCTGAAACTCCATTTCCCACAATGCCTTACTTTTCCTTTGATGAACAGACCTGATACAATGGAGAATAGAAGAAGTGTGCAAGGCATTATGGGATCTGGCTGAGGGAGAGCTGCATTTTGCAACATTGTTTTAGCACAGGGACATGTAGTAAAAAGGATAGCAAAGGACAGACAGGCTTCAAACTCATTGGATATTTTTTATCACTATATATTAGATAATTTTAGAGTTTGGGGGGATATGCCCTTTAAAGGTTAATTCACTGTTACATTACATTTTAATATGATGTAGATAATGATATTCCTTCGACAATTTGCAATTGGTCTTCATTTTTTAAAGGTTTTTCGGTTATTTAGCTTTCGCTCAGAAGCTCTCCAGTTTGGGTAGCTAACTTGTTGCTAGGGACTTATTTTCCTTGGCAACCAGGCATTGGTTTAAATGAGAGACTGGAATATGAATAGGAGAGGGCCTGGTAGATGAATAAAACATTATAAAATAATAGTTATCAGAGACCCCCATTTGAAAGCTGAAAAGAGTCAGAAAGGGAAGGCAAATGACTTACAAACTATAAAAAAATAAATAATGAAGATCAATTGCAAAGTTACTAGGACATTTGGACATTCTATAACATACATAGGGGCACATTTACTTAGGGTCGAATATCGAGGGTTAATTAACCCTCAATATTCAACCGTCGAAGTTAAATACTTCGACTTCGAATATCGAAGTCGAAGGATTTACCGCAATTCGTTCGATCGAAGGAAAAATCGTTCGAAGGATTTTTTAATCCATTGATCGAACGATTTTCCTTCACAAAAATTTGTTAGAAAGCCTATGGGGACCTTCCCCATAGGCTAACATTGAGGTTCCGTAGGTTTTAGTTGGCGAAGTAGGGGGTCGAAGTTTTTTTTAAAGAGACAGTACTTTGACTATCGAATAGTCGAACGATTTTTAGTTCAAATCGTTCGGTTCGAAGTCGAAGGTCGAAGTAGCCAATTCGATGGTCGAAGTAGCCAAAAAAATCATTCGAAATTCAAAGTTTTTTTTATTCTATTCCTTCACTCGTACGAAGTAAATGTGCCCCTAAATGTTAACTAAAAGATGAACCACCCCTTTCAGCAGATGCTATTTTGTTGTGTTAATTATTTTTGTTTGCCTTGAATGTTCAACAACTGTTGGTGGTGTAAAGGCAGTACAATGCTCTCTATATATAAAAATACCAGACAGACCGTTTCATACAGGGCACATGTTCTCTTAAATATATTTGAAATATAAACAGCAAGTTCTATCCATTACCTCAGGAACTGATTATATTTCTTATACCATAGCATATTTGCATTTCTGAACTACAGAAAACACAGTAATGGCCGACACTCTAGTTTGCAACTCCTCACTGCCACCTAGTGACTCCTTGTCATAGATCTATTTGTCATAGCTTTGCCTTAGCCAATAAAACAGACACAGAAGTTAAAACAATACAAACTTTATTATAAAAATAAAAGCTATACTCTACAGTGTCAGTTTCTTAAAATAACATTTAGTAGTCATGGCATAACAAAAGAACAAATGTTTTTTTTAAAGAATCAAACAACACCCACAAGTACAAGTAAAAACACAAAAAGGAATTGGAAAGAATTAGTGTGATTTTTCTCAGCCTATCCATTTGTACAACTACAAACTTTACACTGCTCTTATTTTCCTCTGCCTACTAATTGGCACTCCAATCTATTGATAAAAAGATGATACAAGTCCCCAGGGTCAGTTCTGGGTCCTTTAGCCTTTGGCCGTTGGTGAGTACTGGATAGTTTAGCCATTGGTTAGAAACTAGTGTTCTATGACTGAGCCTCAGACAGTACTATACCTAGATGTTATATTCTACCAAGATATATTAAAATTGCTCATTAACTAGTGCCCCACTGGGATCTCTAGAGGGTTGTCACCTTTCCCCGCTGCTAGGTCCAGACAATGGGGGTGGGAAGTGATGTCACTGGGTGGGGCTGTGATGTCATGGGCCGGAATAGTACTATCACAGGGGCAGGGCTATGATGTGAAGGCAATTGGCCAAATGCTGTGTCAGTTTCTGAAAATCTTGCCTGGTTTTCCTAATTTAGAAAACCAGGCAGACAGTTTTGACCCAGACAGCCCTTCCGTAAACCAGGATGTCCGGGTCAAAATCGAACAGGTAGCAAACCTAGCCCTATACACTCTAGTCCCCATATGCAATATAAGGCATTAAAGGGATACTGTCATGGGAAAACATGTTTTTTTTCAAAATCCATCAGTTATTAGTGCTTCTCCAGCAGAATTCTGCACTGAAATCCAGAAAAAAAAGAGCAAACGGATTTTTTATATTCAATAACTGACATATTGTCAGTTTCCCAGCTGCCCCAAGTCATGTGACTTGTGCCTGCACTTTAGGAAGAACTACTTTCTGGCAGGCTGTTATTTCTCCTACTTAATGTAACTGAATGTGTCTCAGTGGGACTTGGCTTTTACTATTGAGTGTTGTTTTTAGATCTACCAGGGAGCTGTTATCTGGTTACCTTCCCATTGTTCTTTTGTTAGGCTGCTGGTGGGGGGGGGGGGCAGTGATATCACTCCAACTTGCAGTAAAGAGTTTTATCAGAGCACAAGTTACATGACTGGGGGCAGATGGGAAACTGACAATATGTCTAGCCCCTTGTCAGATTTCTTAAATTGAATATAAAAACATCTGTTTGCTCTTTTGAGAATTGGATTTCAGTGCAGAATTCTGCTGGAGCAGCACTATTAACTGATGTGTTTTGAAAAAAACCTTTCCCATGACAGTATCTCTTTAAGTTTGCCCAGGAGCAGTAACCAGTGGCAACCAATAAGGTGCTTTTAAACAGGTGACCACTATATGCTGATTGGTTGCTATAGGTTATTGCTCCTGGGTAAACTCAGTGCCTTTTATTACATAACCCCATTAATTACACCCCTGGCTTCAGCTCTTGGTGAACTTTAGCTATATCCTCCATAAGTCTTTGGCAAATCTCATTGGCTTATGACATATATATATATACGTTATAGCTCAACAACAGAGGCAAATAATCCCCACACTATGAATTGGTTTGGGAAGCACATACAAACATAGTAGGTATTATTATCTTGCTAGCTGCTGTTAATTCATAATGGGATTGCATTTATTTGTTTATGACTTTTATTATTTTCATACAAGCCGATAGAGATCGACTCAAGAAAGAATGAACTAATGGGTCTTACGATCGGAGACCCAGGAATAAAAACATTATGATAAAGATTTAACAGTGGGCAAACAATAAGCTCAATGTAGGTATGTTTATATAAAAAAAAAAATTATAACCCCATCTCACCTTTTTTTTGGTGTGGCAAGACTAGTACAGTTACAAACACACAAACACCACATGTAAATAATTTATGTAAAAAAATATATTATAACAATGTAAGAATTACAGGCTTGATTTCATTTTACATCTTGCGCTACATTCATACGTAAGAAATAAAAACAGCAAAACACACATTTCTATCCACATGTCTCCCATTATATGCCTTTAAATGATCTTTAGAATTGTTACTGAACTGAATTTTAACATTGAAAAAATGTTGCATGCGGGTTCTGCACAGCAGCTTAATGCTATAGAACATGTAGTTCCTGTTATTCTCTATATATCTCCTTCAGCTATTCCACGGAACCTGGATCAGGTCATGTCCTGCTTCAAAGCAATCACAGAGACCTTCATAACTAACAACAGGGTATGGAACATGCTCTTTAATCTTCTTATAGAAAACTCCAAGCTAATCAGCCCTGGATATAACACATACCTCTGACTAGAAGGAAAACATCAGTGGATTACAGTCAGCACTTACCCCAGGGCTTTCAGACCCTGCTCTGCTGGGAAACTGGCGACCCCAGCGTTCTCTGCCCCCGTGACTTGTAATTCAGAGCAGCTGGGGGACTGTGGATCTGCATTTAAACTGCTACCTATTTTCTCTGCATTAAAGCTTCAAATAAATTGTTTCCAATTTCAATACCCTTTCTCCATCACTGTTGTCTTTATTCTAGAGACATTCACCTCTGTCAGCACTTTGGCACCACGAAGCACACTCCATAAAGTGTTAATATGTCCAAATTTGTCATTGATGAACAAATATTTGCCATTACTTATATAAAATAATATGGTCATTAGTTCACAAATCAAATTTTCTATTGACTTAGGGGACATCAGCTGCTTGAGCTAATTTTGTGACCTATCAAACAAATTTGCAATTACCTAAGGAGTACATTCAGCTCTTCAGGTAGAGCACAAATACTGTTGAAACCAGCTGCTAACACCTAACTTTACTACTAGTGATGGACGAATCTGTCCTGTTTCGCCTCGTCGAAAAATTTGAAGTCAATGGGCGTCAAAATAATTTTGACGTGCGCGACAATTTTTATATGCGCAATTCTTTTTTCTAAAGGCATTAAAGTCAATCGGCGTCCGAATAATTTTGCCATGCAGCCATTTTTATGCACGCAACAATTTCCACGGCGTATTTTAGCAACAGTTTTGCGAAAACATTCATGGGCAGCAAAGGGTGTAAATTCGCCAAAAATCCATGCCTGCCGAATAAATTCACCCATCACTATTTACTACAATCCCCGGCATGCAGTCTGGCCTCAAAGGGAGTAAACTTGCTGAGGAAAGTGTGTCCAGTTCTAACTCCCAGGCTGGTTCCATAACCAGATTATTAAGATTATTAATTAGAATGACTGGGTGGAGCCTAGATTGTCACCCACCAGTATTTAAAAATTTCCTCGTCCTTTAAATTAATTGTATGACCTCTTATGAAAAATGAACAGTTTGTCCTAGTGCTCTTTCAGCTGATCCTCAAAATACAGGTATGGGATCCATTATCTGGAAACCCATTATCCGGAAATCTCCAAATTATGGAAAGGCTATCTCCCATATTTATCCAAATTTTTATAAATGATTTTCTCTGTAATAATAAAACAGTAGCTTGTACTTGCTCCAAATTAAGATATAATTAATCCTTATTGAAGGCAGAACCAGCCTATTGGGTTTCAAAATTAAATATTTTCTAGTAGACTTAAGATATGAGGATCCAAATGACAGAAATATTTGGGAAAATATTTGGGAAAACTCCAGGTCCCCAGCATTCTGGATAACAGGTCCCATACCCGTACAAATGGAGAGGAGCCAGCTCCATGTAGATCTATGGGCAAATAAGGTCTTGTTTGGGACCCATGAAGACAGCAGCAAGGTGCAAGAAGCACTAGCAATGTACCAATAACTCAACTAGATAACTACCTTTTAACAAGAAAAAAGAATCCAGCTGAATCACTCTAAAGGTGGCCATCTTTCCCCATGACCATTAGTCGTACGAAAGATCTTTTCTACTCTACTAACGTTAAGAGCTGAATCGTCAGATATGCAGGTAAAAACAAAAATATTTCTTTAGCTCTATCTGATGATTCAGTATTAACGTTACAATGTCTGGGCACCATCAAAATTTTTAGTACAGCCCAATTGACAAGACGACCGATTTCCAAGGATTTTACAGATATCAGTCGCCTATTTATTGTACAATAGATTTTGTACGATAATATTGGTGCATCTATGGCCACTTTTACTCTCTACGGACAACTCAAACCCACCAACAGCTTTAAAAGAACATTCACTGCTTTAAATGTTGTCCCTATTTCATCATATTTACTCTAATGCAGTGGTCCCTAAACTGTAGAGCTGGCCATCTCTATGGGGGTTGAAACAATGGCAAGTGGTGCTCAGACTAAACATGGTGAGATAAGAGGAGAATGGTCATCTGCTCTCCTAGATACACCAGAAAGCTAAGCTTGAAGATCAGATAGTGTGAGATTTGGGATGTACAGTATATGTATTCCCACCTGGGTGAAGTTACATAAATGAAGCGACTGTTTCTAGGCTGGTGATAAAGACTGCCTTGACTATAATGTCCTTGAATAAGTTTGATCTTTTAGGCTACGGCAACATGAGGGCTAAAATCAACTAGCCTAAATCCACCGGCTTATTTCAGTCCTACCGCGGGCAGTAGCCTCCTCTCTTTAGCGCATTGAATTGGATCGGCACAAACAAACTCTGAGTGTTTTGGTGAAGAACAGAGAGTATTTGCATTTTGAGCCGAAATCTGCCATCTGTTTGTGCTGATTTAATGCGGAGAGGAGGCTACTGCCTGTGGTATGACTTAAATCGTCCAGCAGATAACGGCTATCTGATTTTGCCCCCCCGTGTGGCCCTAGCCTTAGGGCCCATCTTCCCTGCAAGATGCTTTTTGATCGTTACATTCAAGCAATGTAAATTATTCCCCTGTTCTAACAGTCTTCAGAATATGTTTTCGGTTTAAAGTCTTGGCACATGTATGTACAATAAATGCTGGTATTTCCGATTCACTCCGCTAAGTCATAATATATTAAGGAAAAAATAAGACACATTTTTATCATTACAGATGAAATATGAAGAACCAAAGGAACAAAACAAAAATTAAAAGAATCTGCATTCCTCCGTTTCTCACGAATGCAGCTATAATAACTGGCCAATTGTAACAAGGCCCCAAATTCTTCTCTATCATGTATATTCTCAAAAGTATACTAAGTATACTCAGAACTAAAGAGAAGTTCACTGTAAAATGAACATATTAGTTAAAAACGAGTTACAACTAAGTTATTGTTTTGAGGTTTTGAATTACTACCACTTTCTAAATTGCTTTCTGGTTGCTATGGTCTTTGAACATGAGCTCAGATATTTTTATGTGTCTATGGTTTTTTGAGTCTCACTCCTAGTTCCTCTTTCCCCAGAATCTAAGTCTGATATTTGGCCCCACCAGTCATATATGTGGACCCTAAGCCAGTTATGAACATTACTAGTTGGATGTGGGGGGGGGGAGCAAGTGCCAGGCCTAACATATGCCCAAATTGAGTCACTGGTTGGATTAGTTTACAACTGTAGAGTTCTCAGCTTTAGTTTGTTCACACTGAAGGTTGAGCTGCCAAACGGATGAAAGGAGTTACATATGCACAAATGATTATACAGTTTGTATAGATGGTGTGTATACTGCATGAGAAATTCATGTGAGCAAACTGTATCAATTGCCAACCACATAACAAAACATTTCTTGGTACATGCTTTCCCTCTATACAATGGAATCGAGCTGACTTCCTACTGGAGTGAAACCATAGATGAAACGGGGCAACTGTATTCAACACCCAGTCAAAGCCTGCTGAGAAATAATAAGTAGTGATAGGTGAATTTATCCCGAAAAATTAGTGAATTGTCCGCACAATTCGCGAAACAGGGAAAATTCACAAAACAATATTGCTGCAGGCATTAAAGTCAATGGGCGTCCGAATAATGTTGAATCGTGACGGTTTAGACACGAGCAACTATTCTGACATGCGTCCAAAATAAGGTGTTTGAACACAGTTATTGATTTAAATATTGCAACAACATTAGCCTAGCACTCCAAACTTCATTTTAGTGTCACTCTCACATAGCAGGAATTTTTGGGAATGAAAGGGGAGATGGCTGAAGGGTCAACATATGAAGAGTTGTCCAATGGGAGTGTTAACATGTATGTGCATTAGGGTGCACACAGGGCAGAAATATGTACCATTGGTGCGATGTTTAGGACTTCTCTGAACATTATCCAATGACCAATCGAGTGTCCATATAGTTTCACTAAACAACATTGCATCTGTCCTGCCTCTTCTGCTGAATTGTGTGCAATGGCACCTCATTTTGGGAGTTACGACTAACCTAAATATTCCAGGGTTCTCGCAGAAGGCCGTGTCAATAAGTGCAGCAGACTTGCGCCAAAATAAACAAGCGTTAATGCTGCAAACTGCATTTGATCTGCAAATGCACCTGCAAAATTTACAGTACATTGATTTGATACATCGGCTGCAACTGTGTGTGTTTGTACTGTTAGGGGGTTATTTACAAAAGTGCGAATTTATCTCAATATTTTCTGCTACAAACTCCAATCAAATCCGCTGGTTTTTTTTTACGCTTATTTATTATTACATATTCCCAAAAATTTGCTTTGCAGGAAAAAAATCAGATTTTCTAGATTTTTTCCCTCTGATTAACATGATTTTTTTGGATTTTTCACACGAAAACTCTGATTTCTTATGCTTTTTGCCCGAAAACTTCGGGGTATTGCATGAAACCCAGAGCACATCAAAAAATCATTGAGTCTTCGCCCATTGAATTATATGCCACCTTGACATGTCTGAGATGCCGGTTTTTTTAGATTCTGACTTTTCTATCCTCGGGTTTAATAAATTCCCGAAAAAATCTTGATTTTTTTAAAAGTCTGATTTTATTAAAAAAAGTCACAATGTTTTGGGGATTTTTGCATTCGGAGTTTAGTAAATAACCACCTAAGTGTGTGTGTGTGTGTGGGGGGGGGGGTCAAGTGCCCCTGTGGGTGCAATGACATAGGAAAATACCTTTGTTGACAGCCATCCAGTTACCAGGTCTGACAGAATGCCACTGGCTGAGAAGTGCCAATGCCAAATATTTAATATATGTGGCTGCAAATTTAAACAGAAAACAATTCAACAAAGCAAAAGCGTCCCCCGGCTTCAGTTAATCGGGATATTTATGAAGTACCCCTGCTATATTTAAAGGGAAGAATGACAGTAGAACACTTTATCAGATGTACAACATCGTGCACATAAGTACTGCTATATACATACACACAGACACACTCTTCAGACAGACAAAGACATTTTCAACTTTGGATTTAACATAATATATAATAAAAAAAACAGGGTCAGAATCTCCAGAAACTCTTTTCTGATTTCTAACATCCTCATAACAATGGGTACATTACACTTAGGTCTAGATCCCCAGGCAACACATTTTTGAGGTTTCTATGTCCTGAAATTCCAAAACAGTAGGTCATAATGCTTAGCAATAAACCTTATTCAGTTCTGTAGAGCCTAGGAAATGGATCCTGGCAGATACTTCATTAACAATACACCAGCCATCACCAGAAAGGCCCATCCTTGTGTGCGTCACTGTTTACTCCTGTCTGTGCTGAATAAAGAGACCCTGACACTCCTTGCATTTCATTCAGGAGGTGCTGGGAATGAGTGCCAGTGGATACTAGGTGATTTGGGGCCCTTTACATAGTGCCTACTCAGTGCAGGCTTTATCTACAGATACCCCTTGCACTTGTGAGTGCTGTGTTCTGCTTCTTGATCTGGACAAGTCAAAGACTGCAGCCAGCAGCTCCCTATCGGTAGAGGTGTAAGTCCTTAGTGCATAGGGAGCTCTAAATGGTACCTTTGCGCCAGTACCCATAGTAACTAAGCCTTTATTTAGCTAAATCCCAGACCTGTATCATATAACTGTATAAATAATTTCATTCACCCTGTTATCCCCCCTCCTTGCCACCAACAATCTGACACAAGCACAAAGCATAGGGCAGGAGTCATTTAAAGATTTGATAACAATTGCTGTACCGGTTAATTAATAATGTATACACTTAGGGGCAGACTTATCAAAGGTCGTGTTGAATTTTCAAATTCAAAAAATGCTATTTTTTGTGAACTTCGACTAGGGAATAGTCCGAATTCGATTAAATTTTTTTTCGAAAATTCAGATATCGAAATTTATCATGTACTGTCTCTTTAAAAATTCAATTTTGACCGTTCGCCATCTAAAACCTGCTGAATTGGTGTTTTAGCCTATGGGGGACCTCATAGAACCTATTTGGAGTCAACTGGTGAACTTTGAAAAATCAAAGTTTTTTTTGGGAAAAACTTTGATTCGAATTCGATCGAATGCGCTATTACTTAGATTCGTACAATTCGAATTCAGCCGAATGCGGCCCAATTCGATCGAAAACGGCCCAATTCGGCCAAAAAAGTTTTTCAAATTCAAAATTCGAACCTTGATAAATATGCCCCTTACCGTAGGATATCTTATCTAGAAAGCTCTGAATTACAGGAAGGCCCTCTCTCATAGAGTCCATATGAAGCACAAAATGATTCCCTTTTATTCTGTAATGATAAATCAGTACCTTGTACTTGGATGGTAACCAAGCTGCATTAATCCATATTGATGGCAAAACAATCCTATTGGCTTAATTTAATGCTTTTATGATTTTTAGCAGACTTAAGGCATGGAGATCCAAATTACAGAAAGATCCTTATCCAGAAAGCCCCAGGTCCAGAGTATTCTGCATAATAGGTCCCATATCTGCATACAAAAATATTGTGCATTTTTTTTTTTGGCTAAGTCTGTTCAAGATTTTCAATGGAACATTCTGAGTGCACAAATTCATAGCTAAAGTGTTACCAGTGCTTTGTTTTGCTTTATCTTATTAAAATATAGAAAACAGTTATAAAATAGAGAAGGCACAAATAAAATAAAGTGCTAAATTGATCAGTGGTACCACACAGTAGTAATGCACATTGAATTGGCCTATGGCACACGGGGCAGATTATGGATGTTTTTTGCCACGTGAAAAAAATGGCTGATAACCCCCTGCTGCCTCTCATCAATGGCAACTGCTTGAGTCAGAAAACTGCTGCCCGACCAATTGCACTAAAGCATTTTCATGTAGCTGACAAGTAACTATGCTGCCGCCATTCAACTATAAGAATAGGTGATTTTGCACACGCAGAAAGGGAAGGGAGTCAGCCGAATGCCCAAAATCCGCCCTGGTGCCATAGGCCTTACAGCAGCTACGTCATTAAATATAACAGTTGGTTTTAGTTGTTGTTGTAATATACCAGCGACAATACTGGCAGCCGACATACCGGAACCAACGTAGTGAAACATTACTAGGTAAACACACAGTTCTTCAGAAGTTACACTTGAATGTTTCAGGCGCTTCCATTTTACTGATGTCTATATTGATGTCATCGGGTTTTTCACGGGTGTACGTCACTGTTCTCGTATACACATTGTGTAACACACTTTTATCCTTCAAGAGACACAAAAATATGTGTTAATTCATGCGTTCCAGACTATAACATAACATGCACAATGATTCATTAGAACTGATCTGTTATTCTCTATCCAAGATTTCCATTATTTTTGTGTAGGCATGTATGGAATCCCATATCTAAAACTTAATATCCAGAAAGATCCAAATTTCAGGAAAACCATCTGCCCATCCATCTAAAGCATAGAATTATAATTTGAAAAAAGATTTCCTATTGTCTTTAATAATAAAACAGTAGCCATCTCCCATACACTCCACTATAAGTAAATTATTCAAATTATTAACCGTAATAATACTGGTGGCAAAACAACCCTATTGTGTTTAGTTAATTAATTTAATTTAAATTATTATTAACAGAATTAAGATATATATATACTCTAAAATGACTACTTTGCTATATATGTAAATTTGACAACTCCTCCCATTTAGTCATTTTTCTATTATATATTGATTTTTCAAGCTAACGAATTTTAGGGATGCACCGAATCCACTATTTTGGATTCGGCTGAACCCCCGAATCCTTCGCGAAAGATTCGGGCGATTACTGAACCAAAATTGAATTTGCATATGCAAATTAGCAATTTTTTTACTTCCTTGTTTTGTGATAAAACGTCACGGTTTCCCTCCCGCCCCTAATTTGCATATTCAAAATCAAATTTGGTTTGGTATTCGGCCCAAATCTTTTGCGAAAGTTTCGAGGGTTCAGCCGAATCCAAAATAGTGAATTCGGCAGAAGGATTTGGCTGAATCCGAATCCTGCTGAAAAAGGCAGAATCCTGGCCAAATCTTGAACCGAATCCTGGATTCAGTACATCCCTACTGAATTTAAAGGGGATCTCCTGATAAAAACAGTTTTTTTGAATAGTGTGCAAGTCGAACAACTTTCCATTATGTATTAAAGGAAAACTATACCCCTCAAACAATGTAGGTCTCTATAAAAATATATTGCATAAAACAGCTCATATGTAAAACCCTGCTTCATGTAAATAAACCATTTTCATAATAATAAACTTTCTTAGTAGTATGTGCCATTGGGTAATCATAAATAGAAAAGTGCCATTTTAAAAATAAGGATCGTATGATTCACTGTGCACACAAACATACCAAACAAACTATACATGTTAGGTCACATGAGCCAATTAACAGACAGAGTTTTGTCTTTTGCTTCCACACTTCTTCCTGTTACAGTTAGAGTTGTAGTATTTCTGGTCAGCTGATCTCTGAGGCAGCACACAGACCATCACAAAAAGGGGGTTCAAGGCAAGAGATGTAAAAGAGCAAAATTTACTTAAATATATATAACAGTTTGGTAAGATTCTTTAATATACCACTTAATTTGATATAAACTATCTGTTGCTCAAGTTTTCATTTTGGGGGTATAGTTTTCCTTTAAGCATTTCAAAGGCTTTAAATTTTTTTGTAAATGCTGAAAGCTGTATTTGTTTATGCCTTTCTGTTCTCTGCAGACTCCAGGTTCTGACGCTTCAAACAGTGTAGCGCAAGTCAGTCCTCCATATTTGTTAATCAGATCAGCTTTTGCTACATTGTCCTTGGAGTCAATAGTGCAAAAAATATCACCAGTCAGGCAGATACTGCTTTCAAAAGCAATTACATTTACAAACTTTAAAACCAATACGTTATTGTAAACCATGGAGCAGAGCGCAATACACACAGATGATTTTGGGGCAGATTTACTAAGGTTCGACTGGTAAATTGGAATTTGTTTTTTTGGTCAAAACTCACAATTTTGAATTTAAACGCACCAACTCGTATTTGAATTTGAATGTGAGATTTATCACAACTCAACCCTGGAAACTATTCTAATTCGAATATTCTCCTAAAAACTGCAGAGTTCATGTAGAAGTCAATGGCAAAGGTCTCTTGAACTATTTCATAGTATTGATGTGCCAAATTTTTGCCAAGTTTCGCTGCGAAAATAGATTTCAATGGGAGAACAAATTTGACGCACAAAAGTGACGTTTTTTTTCCCTGGAGGAAAACTCGATTTGAAATAAATATGACTTTTCGGGTCGGGATCATTCGATTGGATTTTAGATGTTCGAATTTATTCATAAATAACATAAGAGGTTAAAAAAATTCACATTCCTCTAAAATTTGACCTTTGTTAAATAACCCCCTTAGAGTGTGCTACATGAACTACATCTTTAGCCAGTAGTTGTGAATTACTGTAACATTTAAACATGATAAGTAAACATAACCCCTGTTATACAAGATGCTATTTTTGCATCGAAACCAAATTTTTCCTCCATTTTGCACCTTTTTTGTGTTCCCACCAATACTGTATATAATGCATAATATATTTCCCTGGTTTTACATTTTCACCGATTTGTTCAACTAAACAGAATCAACCGCCGTGCTCTAACACCCCATCTGACTCACGGATCCCATGAAAATTACAAGCATTGCATTAAATTGAATGCAGTGCACATACCTGGGGGCTTAACAAACCAGTGAATAATCATTTTTCTGCATTGCTATGAATTGGTAGTACTGTGTAAAATGCTCAGTGAAATAAAAAAGTGCTCTTTATTGTTTCTAGGACATAATCATTGCTAATTTAAAAAGGTTGTTCACATTTGAGTTGACTTTTAGGGGCACATTTACTAAGTTCGAGTGAAGGATCAAAGTTTTTTTTGTCTACTTCGACCATGGAATTGGCTACTTCGACCTTCGACTATAACTTTGAATCGAACGATTCGAACTAAAAATCGTTCGACTATTTGACCATTCGATAGTCAAAGTACTGTCTCTTTAAAAAAAACTTTGACCACCTACTTCGCCACCTAAAACCTACCGAGCACCAATGTTAGCCAATGGGGAAGGTCCCCATAAGCTTTCCAGGCAATTTGGGATCGAAGGAAAATCGTTTGATCGATGGATTAAAATCATTCGAATCGTTCAATTTGAAGGATTTAATCGTTCGAACGAACGAATTGCGGTAAATCCTTCGACTTCGCTATTCGAAGTCAAAGGATTTAACTTCGACCAATAGTAAATGTGCCCCCAAGTATGATATATTATTATTTTTTATTTGTGAGTTTTGAGTTATTTAGCTTTTTTATCAGCAGCTATCCAGTTTGCCATTTCAACTGGTTGCTAGGATGCAAATTACCCTAGCAACCTTGATTTGAATAAGAGACTGTAATAGGAATAGGGGAGGGTCTGAATAAAAAGTTGATCAATAAAAAAAAAAAAAAGGAATAATAAAAAATGTGTAGCCTTGCAGAGCATTTATCTTTAGATGGGGACAATGACCCACATTTGAAAGCTGGCAAGAATTCGAAGAACAAGGAAAATGATTTAAAAACTATTTTTAGAAAAAGAAGACCAATTGAAAAGTGGCTTAGAAAAAGCCACTATAATATTCTAAAAGTGAACTTAAAGGTGAACCACCCCTTTAATAAATGGACAAGGCTAATCTGCTCCATAGTTTTGGTTATGTATTCATGAAAAAACATCACTGCTGATGTTCTGAGCCCTGTAAGTAACAGTATTAGGATGTGGAGCAGCACATACCTTCTTGTGTGTAGGTGTCCTGTAACTGGACGCAGACCTGTCTCTGGCTTTATGGTGGTTGAGGATTATATGTCTAGTTAGAAGCACAGTCAGAATTCCCAGCAGAAATGTGACAATAGAAATAATGAAAAATATGGTGAGGATCCGAGGATCTGAGAAGCATTCTGTGCAAAAAGAAAATACATTTTTAGCAGGCGGGAATCTGAAGTTAATGCCATGTTATTAAAGGAGCAATTACACAGAATTGTAAAAATATTTTATTAAAGATTGTCTTTAACAAAGTACATGCTAGTACAACATCATAGGACAGGTCTCCCTGCACTAACTTGCCTGATATTTTGTGCACAAATCATGTACTTTGGATAAATTAGGATAATCAAGGAAGGAAGTAATTTTACCACAGATTGCCCAAATGACAATGCTAGACATATGTCTGCCTGTGGCTAATAAAGATATTCTGAGCTCACTCTGCACAAACATTTGTTAAATGAAAGGTATCACTGCTGAGAAGAGAACCACTCGTAGTCTATCACTGCTGAGATCATTAACACTCATAGCCTATCATTGCTGCTGAGACTAATAGGCTCATATTACTAATGACAGCGCTTGTTAACCAACCCAACCACAATAATTTGGACATTTGATGGAGCAGTTTAGCTGCAGGGTTGCCCCATTTATTTATCAATCTTTTTATAGATATGGACCAAAGTCCAAATTCAACCCCTCGAAATCTCCCCAATGCACATATATATACAGTTAGGCCCATAAATATTTGGACAGAGACAACTTTTTTTCTATTCATGGTTCTGTACATTACCACAAAACTTTTAGTTTCAGATGCAGTTGAACTGCAGACTTTCAGCTTAAATTCAGTGGGTTGAACAAAAAGATTGCATAAAAATGTGAGGAACTAAAGCCTTTTTTTAACACAATCTCTTCATTTCAGGGGCTCAAAAGTAATTGGATCAGAGGCTCAAAAGTTATTGGACACTGACTCAAAAGCTATTTCAATGGCAGGTGTGGGCAATTCATTTGTTAAGTCATTATCAACTAAGCAGATAAAAGCCCTGGAGTTGATTTGAGGAGGGGGTGCTTGTATGTGGAAGATTTTGCTGTGAACAGACAACATTGGTCAAAGGAGCTCTCCATGCAGATGAAACAAGTCATCCTTAAGCTGCAATAACAGAAAAAACCCATCCGAGAAATTGCTACAATATTAGGAGTGGCAAAATCTATAGTTTGGTACATCCTGAGAAAGAAAGAAAGCACTGGTGAACTCAGCAACGCAAAAAGACCTGGACGTCCATGGAAGACAACAGTGGTGGATGATCGCAGAATCTTTTCCATGATGAAGAGAAACCCCTTCACAACAGTCAAAAAAGTGAACAACATTCTCCTGGAGGTAGGCGTATCGATATCTACCATAAAGAGAAGACTGCATGAAAGTAAATACAGAGGGTGCACTGCAAGGTGCAAGCCACTCATAAGCATCAAGAATAGAAAGGCTAGATTGGACTTTGCTAAAAACATCTAAAAAAGCCAGCACAGTTCTGGAAAAAAGTTCTTTGGACAGATGAAACCAAGATCAACCTCTACCAGAATGATGGCAAGAAAAAAGTATGGAGAAGGCGTGGAACAGCTCATAATCCAAAGCATACCACATCTTCTGTAAAACATGGTGGAGGCAATGTGATGGCTTGGGCGTGCATCACTGCCAATGGCACTGGGACACTAGTGTTTATCCATGATGTGACACAGGACAGAAGCAGCTGAATGAATTCTGAGATGTTCAGAGACACTGTCTGCTCAAATCCAGCTACATGCAGTCAAATTGATTGGGACAATGACCCAAAATATACAGCCAAAACTACCCAGGGGTTTATTAAAGCAAAGAAGTGGAATATCCTTGAAATGCCAGGTCAGTCACCTGATCTGAACCCAATTGAGCATGCATTTCACTTGTTGAAGACTAAACTTGGGACAGAAAGGCCCACAAACAAACAGCAACTGAAAGCCGCTGCAGTAAAGGCCGGGCAGAGCATTAAAGGAGAACACCCAGAATCTGGTGATGTTCAAGACTTCAGGCTGTCAATGCCAACAAAGGGTTTTCAACCAAGTATTAGAAATGAACCCTTTAATTTTAGTTGTTTAATTTTCCAATTACTTTTGAGCCCCTGAAATGAAGTAATTGACCTAAAAAAAGGCTTTAGTCCTTCCACTCCCGATTCTTGCTTCAGGGGTTGTACAGCAGTTGGGGATTATCTGCATATCTGGTGGACGTGTCCTGTGGCAAAGCAATATTGGGCGGAAGTTTATAACCTACTTGGGCGAGTATTTCATACGCATATAGTCCCTGAGGCCACTACGACTCTTTTAGCCTGTCCATCCAAAGGCCTCACGAAGCTCCAGAATACCTTGATGGGACAAATTTTAGCTGCCGCACGAACCAATTTAGCGAAACACTGGCTACAACATACTATAGATGTTCATGCCGTAATTGCAAGAATTACCCAAACACAGAATCTGTTGTATTTAACGGCTTTATTAGAAGACAGGGTAGAGAAACATACACAAATTTGGGCCCCATGGAATGTATTTCTACAACCTTGAGTAAAACGATGCTGTTGATGTATGTTATACTGAATGAAGCTGTACTGATATGAACCAGTTGAAATGTTCTGTACTGATAATGATATTTACATTATTCTTTGTCAATGTATCTAATTTTGAAAAATAAAAGAGATTATAAAAAAAAAAAAAAAAAAAAAAAAAGGCTTTAGTTCCTCAAATTTGCATCTGAGTTGTTTCATTTAAAATTCATTGTGGTAATGTACAGAACTAAAATTAGAAAAACAAGTTGTCTGTGCAAATATTTATGGCCCTAACTGTACATATACTCATACTGCCTTTCTATACATTCATAGAGCTATATACACACCAATACCTATACTAACTTAAGGTGGCCATACATGGAGAGATCCACTCGTTTGGCGATGTCGCCAAACGAGCGGATCTCTCTCTGATATGCCCACCTTGAGGTGGGCAATATCAGGCTGATCCGATCGTGGGTCCATAGGGCCCAACGATCGGATCCCAACGAATGGGAATGGGGGTCGGATCGCGGGACCGCATCAACGAAAAGATGCGGCCGCGATCTGACGGGATTTTTTGTCCCATCCGATAGAGATCTGGCCAACTTTCGGCCAGATCTTGATCAGGGAAGCCCGTCGGGGGGCCCCATACACGGGCCAATAAGCTGCCGACTTGGTCTATCGGCAGCTTTTATCGGCCCGTGTATGGCCACCTTAACCGTAGTTCTTAAGATCAGAATCAGCCATCACATCAACCGGCAGTGCATTCCACAACCTCACTGTCCTCAGTGTGAAAAACCACCTGTGCTGCTTCAAATGAAAGTTCTTTTCCTCTAGTCTGGAGGCGTGGCATCTGGTGCAGTGATATTCTCTATAGAAAAAAGATCCCCTGCTATCTAGGGCAAAAATGATGTTTTCATCCCTCAAGTTAATGCCTTTTTTATGCAAGACAGAACTTTATTTGCTTTAGAAGCCCCAAAGTGACATTGCCTGTAATTAGACAACTTGTTATATACAAAAAATCCTCAGATTATTTTCAAATAAGGATACCCTCAATACACTAGTGTATAATACATTTATGGGGGAATGTAATAAAAGTCTGTAATGGTAACATTATTATGTTATGCCTTTGAACGAACAAATTTTCCCTTGTGCGAATTTAATAAAGCTTTTCTGAACCCAACTTTAGCAACCAACTCCGACAGTGAAAGAAGTTTTGCAAATGTTATAGTTTGCGCCAGTGCTCCGTAAATGTAATAAAAGTTCTTACTGAAAAATTTGTTTTGTTTGCTCCAAGAAAAAATATTACACTACCTTCAAGCACTTCTTAAAAGTGGGCAATTAAAATTTGCAATTCAATAACAGTTGAAGTAAGAATATTACATTAGGAAATGTGCATTTTTACTCTTATTTCTGCAAGTTTTCTCTTTGCGACTTTTATTAAATTCCCCCATGAGTGTATAACTCGCACTTGTGTTATTTATACCAAAGTGCATAACCTTGCATTTATCAACAATAAACCTCAATTTCCAATTTGCAGTGATTTGACTAAATAGGAAAACTGGGAAGCAAAGTGGCAGCATCCTGCATGGATCTTATAGTTCTACACAATTTACAAAAATAGAAACAGTACAGGTATGGGATCTGTTATCTGGAAACCTGTAATCCAGAAAATTCCAAATTACGGAAAGGCCATTTCCCTTAGACTCCATTTTGTCCAAATGATCTAAATTTTTTAAAATGATTTCCCTTTTTCCTGTACTTTGTACTTGATCCCAACTAAGATATAATTAATCCTTATTGGAAGAAAAACCAGCCTATTGGGTTTATTTAATGTTAACATGATTTGCTAGTAGACTTAAGTTATGAAGATCCAAATTACAGAACGATGCGTTATCCAGAAAACCTGAGGTCTACAGCATTCTGCATAATAGGTACCATACCTATACTAACTATAATGCCCACCTCCAGGTCACCGATAAACAAGTTAAAAACCAAAGGACCAAGAACAGACCCCTATGGTACTCCACTAACACTGGTCTAGTAAGAATGTGCTCCATTTACCATTGCAAGCTCAATAATTCCAATATTTACAAAACATATATCTTGTACAGTGACATGTATTCAGAATTTGGACATGTGACAGAATTTGGACATTTTCTTTAAAAAAAAAAGAAAATGTTTTCGAGAATGCACTTTTTTCCAACTCAGAAACTGCTAAAGAAGTAGTCCATCTCAAACCTGCCGAGGTCAATGGCAAATGTCCCATTTACAATTGGAAGATATCATGATCTGCACTGGGTTTCAAACAATAATCTGAAAAATTTGTGGTTATCAGGGCGATAATCCAAAAAAAAAAAAAAAAAACATACAATTTGGATTTTATGGAGTCTTTTCCCACACCAGATTTTTTTGAATACATTTATTGGTAAAAACGTGCACAGAAGTTTGGTCAAAGCGGTTTTAAGAAAATAATGAGAAATTTGCAGATTTTAGTAAATAACCCCCAAAGACTCTAGTGTATAGTTAAAAAATGTAGCGTGGTTTGAAAATGATTGCACGTTGACTTTAATGCATTTGTCTAACTTTTTAGCTGTTCTGTGAATTTGCCCATCACTAGTTGGCATTATTATTTTGTAAATGTATTGGTTCTAACCACATTTGTTCTCATGTGTGCACATTCACTGCATATCTTGACAGCGCTATATAAATAAATGATGATGATGATGATTCACCATTCTAGATAAAATACAATTTAAAATAGAATCTGCTTAGATGTGTGAGTGGAAATGTGATGATTAACCAGAGATATTTTATATGACGTTTATCTATCTGATCTTTCCACAGTTAGAGCCTTTCTGCCCCACAGCCAACTCCCACTAAAGGGCTGCCGGTTATCTGCCAACAAGTAAGACTATTCACTTCATCCTAACTCCCTCATGTCTTCAGCACAATTAAATCCTGTTGATTACCCAGACAGGCTGTGGACAGTATCTGATACCATAAGACCCTGCGATAACCTTGAAATAGTTGAAATAATGAAATATGTTTTGGCGTGGCTGCAACTTACCTCATCTTTCTATCTATCAGTCAACATGACCTTGCCATTGAAACTGACCTTCATAGGTGTGTATGCTATGTCTGGAATTCATCTGGACACCATCATGTTCCAGGATGCCTATCTGTGTATATGCTTGAGACAAGGTCAGGACTATTTGCCTTATTTATATCAGCAAGCCACCTTATATGGATCACTAGCAAGAGTTCCTGAGGTTTCTGCAGGATAAATATTTTGCACAACTGGACACATTCCCAAAACAAGTAAGAGGGAGTGTTCATCATCATTACATAGTATGTAAGTGAAAGTGAATGGGTAAGTAAGGGTCAATGTGTCTTTTACTTATAGCAGACATGTTTATTTGATCCAATCACAGTTCAGATAAGTTTGAGACAGAACCAAAATTAATGCGCATGCCAGTTCCAATTCAATACAATGTTTCAGGCTTCAATGGGTCCTTTACTAGTCCCTGCGAATATTGGGTCAAATATAAAACATAAATCCATCTAAAATTTAAAGACCTGATCCGCCTGAATATTTTTTCTCATTCAATGGGGTCTCTTTTCAGAAGCAATCAATTAATATTGTTTGGTATCGATCAACAGTATCGATCTAGTCATGTGCGAGGTAAGATTGGGTAACAAAGAATTGGCAGTTTTGGTATTGTCAGACCACCTTGAGCCCCTGAGCATTACTTCTGATTCATATTCCTGAGAAACCTACCCGTTGATCATGTAAATAGCAGGCCCCACCCCCTAAGCTAAAAGTAATGGTTTGTGTGAATGGGTGGATGTGGCTTCCCTAGCGTAAATATAGGATCGGGTCAAAGTTTTTGTGACCTGTACATCACTAGTGGTTTCCTATAAGATCAATATGAATTTATATCTATTCAGAAAAATTATATAAGTGAATAAACCAAACAACCTTGTAAACTTTAATAAATATGGCTCTACATCAATCACACAAATATTAAAACAAAATATATACACTTAATGCTGTATACATAGACAAGTCAAGTAAAACAATTAGTCAAATTAAATGCAGTGGAAGGATTACTCTATTCATACCTGGTGTCTGATCAATGTAATAAACCAGCATATCACATGCAGTTTTATACAGATTCCCTTCAGATTCAGAAACATTGATGGAGCCTCGGAAGTGTTCACAATTCCTATAAAAGACACAATAATGGCAATTGGATACTTGTGAAAATCTAGAGAATTTATGTACAGCCCCACAAATGCATTATAAGTAATTATACAGCCCAAACTTACTGGAAGGAATTCCAAATCAAAAACATTAGATTAAGGCAAAAGTTAAATTTTATAGCCTGTATATGTATTCATAGATGATTGTAAGCGGAGGTGGTTTACACTAATCGTATACAGATTAGTGCAAATTTGTATGCAAAAATTATGAAAAATTTGCTACCAGATTCCTTCAGACTGCTAAAGTCTCATTTCAAAGTGGCATCTTCCATGTACACTAAGGGGCATATTTATTAACTTGTATAAAAAAACAGCTAGATAATACACCACACATCACCAGGCCTCACCATGTAAAAAAACGACGTAAAATGTTAAGATTTTTTTCTTGGAGTGACCCTTTAGAAGCAATGTAAATTAACCGCGTCAAATCTGGCGTTCTAATGGCATAAAATTACACACACTTTGATAAACTCGCCATTTATTTTACACAGCTTTTTACACCGTTTTCGCCGCCAAATTTCATTTTACACAGCAAAATAAATATGCCCCAAAGAAAGAATCTTCCCCCTTATATGGGATATGAGAGAGAAATAAGCAAGTTCTCTAACAATAACTATTGTTAATTCACCATCAACTTGTCAAATTAAAGCATGAGACCATAAGCTGACAGATCTACTTTAAAGACCCGTATTGTTACTCTGTTCAAAATTAGAACACATTTACATTTGTATAAGCAGAGCACTGACCTCAGTAGAACATCTTATTATTAGCACATATTAAAGTCAGTGCTTGCCCAGGTTTACTCACTTACATGGATGAGACCTTAGAGCAGTGGGCCCCAACCAGTAGCTCGTGAGGAACATGTTGCTCTTCCACCCCTTGGATGTTGCTCCCAGTGGCCTCAAAGCATCTGCCTATTTTTGATTTCTAGGCTTGGAGGCAAGTTTTAGTTGCATAAAAACCATGTGTACTGCCAAACAGAAACTCCCGAAGGCTGCCAGTCCACACAGGGGAAACCAAATAGCCAATCACAGCCTTAATTAGCACCCCACTGACTTGTCATGCTTGTGTTGTTCCCCAACTCTTTTTACATTTGAATGTGGCTCATGGGTAAAAAATGTTGGGGACCCCTACTCTAGAGGGTCGGAAGCAGTTTGACCTCAGCTGTGAGAAGTAGAGCTGTTTGAGACTCAAGAGAGAGGTAAACCACAGGGGAAGGGGTAATAGGAACAAAGCATAGGAAGGTTGAAGATTTTGTAACTTTTATGGCAAAGGGTTTCCAATCTACTGGCTCTGGATATGAAATTTATCAGCAGCTGAACAAACATATCAGCATTTCAGTTCAACAAATTCAGATTCTGTCTGATTCTGAGATCATGTTCCAGTAAGCCAGATAATCAATCATTAATGTCCTAGTGGAGACAGATTAATTAAAGTAAATACCTAACCATTAATTGTGGTCTGGGGACAAATGACTTCATGATTCCCATTTGTGATTCCTACTAGCACTGTTCAGGCCATGTGGTACAATTCTAAATGCAGCCCCATGCTAGCCAGTGGTTCTGTATGATACTGAAACAAGTTAGGCTCAGTTAGCCAATTGGTTGGTTAATAACAAACCAATGATTTCATAAAACAGAAAGGAATGATATAAACCCTTTATCCTGGAATAAACAGCATTGCAGAACCACATAAACAACTGGTAATGAATAGTTAGACCTAAAACCCATGGCACCAGTACATTAGGTGGGTTTGGACTGATAGGGGGTTATTTACGAATGCAAAAATCACTTTTAAAAAAATCCCAGATTTTTCGGAATTTATTAAACCCCGAGGATGAAAAAGTCTGAATCTGAATATCCAGCATCTCAGACCTGTCGACGTTGCATATAAGTCAATGGGAGGTCCCAATGATTTTTTGATGTGCGCTGGATTTCATGCAATACCCCGAGGTTTTCGGATGAAAAATCGGATAAAAAATTCAGAAAAATTTGTGAAAATCTGATTTTTTCCTCGCAACACAAATTTTTGGGAAAATGTAATAATAAATAAGTGTAAAAAACCCGAGCGGATTTGATCGGAGTTTGTAGCAGAAAATATTGAGATAAATTCGGACTTTGATAAATAACCCCCTAAGTGAATCATTACTGTGTAGATTATGATGCTTTGTGGGTCAAGACAACACTGACACTACACTTTCCCATAGGTGCCCACTGTGGATAACTACACGTGGGGGCTATAAATGACTAGGTAGGGTTGGATTTGTGTTCTGTTACTCAACCCACTCATTACCATCCTTATATTAATCAAGCACATAGACATCACTCCTTCCTCAAAGATTTTTATCAAAAAAAGAGAGTTCTTGCACTTGTGCCCCCAGAGGTCATGAATGACCCAACTAATCTAAAGCATTAAAGTATACTCACTGCCTTGCAGACTTACTATAAGTATATAATTGCTTCTGACTGCCTGGGAGTATATGTACCAATAAATGAAGTGGCCTTGTGGCCATCACTCTTATTTAGAATGTACCATAGTGACAAATTAAAGATGTTCTGCTACGTGCTAGGCACACAAACCATGAAAAGGTTGGCCTGGCACTACAAAGACATTTTTTGCATGGTAGACTGAAGGGAGTAGTAATATAAACATACTAAAGACTGTGACTTGCAGCACAGACGGCCTTTTGTTTCAGTCGAGCCTTGTTTTTTTTTTTTAAAAAACAGGATACACTATTTAAATGTTTTATGCTAAGCTTAATAGTTTTGGACAGAAAAGGTAATAAGAGAAAAAACAAGTAATGTTCACGTTATGAGAGATACACTTTTATGGAAAGCATACACAATAAACCAAAACAATATTCAGAGCCCTTCTATTATTTATATGTATTCCTAAAAAGCCTTTAGAGAACAAACTTATTTAGAAAAAGGAACATTGAGTCAAAAATTCATATTGACATACTTTATTACTAGGGATGCACTGAATCCACTATTTTGGATTCAGCCGAACCCACGAATCCTTCGCGAAAGATTCGGCTAAATACTGAACTGAATTCAAATCATATGCAAATTAGGGGTGGGAAGGGGAAAATATCCTTGTTTTGTGACAAAAAGTCACGCGATTTCCCTCCCCGTCCCTAATTGGCATAGTCAAATCAGAATTAGGATTTGGTTCAGCCAGGCAGAAGGATTCAGATGCTGAAAAAGCCGAATCCCGAACCGAATCTTGGATTCGGCGCATCCCTATTTATTACAAAGCATAATTTTTTCTGTTCCCTGGGAAAATCACATATATGTGATCATGTGAGATGAGATTTGTGGCTGCTAGTTTTATTTTGTGCACATTTTTAGGCTCTACTATCTGGAATGCTTTGGACCTGGGGTTTACCGGATAAGGGGTCTTTCCATAATTGGGATCTCCATACCTTAATTCTACTAAAAAACAGACTGATTTTGCCCCCAGTATGGATTTATGTAGCTTAGTTACCAACTAGTACAAAGTATAGTCTTATGATTACCAAGAAATAGGAAATCATTAAAAAAAACATAAGAACTGCTTGCTTAAAATTGACTTTATAGAAGATTTCTGTATTTCAGAGCTCTCTAGATTCTGGATAACACATCCCATACCTATATCTACAGCCAGATCTCAGATAATTTTTAGTAGGCATGAGAGCAGGCGACAGGGGCCACTTTAATTTTACAGAACACTATAAAAACTTATACCATATATTCCTGGAAGTGTGTAATTACTTCCTTGAAGATTAATATTGCGCATATTGTTACCTCTCATGCATGATAAATCTGCTCCCTGTGATAGATTACAATAATAACTATAGGAGCATTGTAATTTCCATGGATGTAGATGTAGTGGAAGATTATTATCGTTATTTTAATGGTCTTTACTCTTTTTTTTATTCACTGGTACTGACTTGATCTTGCATTCTAGATGTCAACACATGGGACACCATCACAGTTCCTTTGACCTATATATATATATATATGTATGTATATATATTTTAAGTTAAGAGCCGGGTGCTAACCAAATTCATAAATATTAGTCCAGCGACAGCTCCATGCGACGCGTTGATGCACCATGCACTAATAAAAACCTTTTGATGTATTTTTGAGGAGTCAATGCCGTGAGTGCTTTCGCTGGACTGATATATATATATATATATATATATATATATATTTATATATATATATATATTTATATATATATATATATATATATATATATACCAATGCTTCACAGACCAGCACTCCCTTTGATATGATATATAAACAATCTTTTTATTGCATCTTTATCCAACGTTTCGGTCCCTTTTGGGACCTTTTTCAAGGATGATACAAAATGTGATAAAACCAAACATTAAATAACCATGTGTCTCATACCCAACCAATCCGTGTCTTCGTGCTCACTCCACCCTTAATTGGTTAATTGATTCCATACCAAATCCACAGATAATTCAAGTGTAAAACATTTTTACAACATAACATTTTTCGAACGAACGAATTTCGGTAAATCCTTCGACTTCGATATTCAAAGGATTTTACTTCGACGGCCGAATATCGAGGGTTAATTAACCCTCGATATTTGACCAATAGTAAATGTGCCTCTAAGTTAAATTTAGTATGTTATAGCATGTCCTATAAAAATTTGCTATTGGTTTTCATTTGTTTTTTATAGTTTTCAAACTATTTCCGTTCCCCTTCTACATCTTTCCAGCTTTCAAATGGGCCACTGTCCCTGGCGGCCAAAAAACGATTGCTCTGTGAGGCTACAATCTTATTGTTGTCACTTTTTATTCCTTATCTATTTATTCAGCCTCTCTCTCATTCATATTTCAGTCTCTTGTTCTAACCACTGCCTGAGTTTACGGGAAGTAAACAAGAGCAACCAGATAGCTGCTGCAACTCCAAACTGCAGAGCTGCTGAACAAAAAGCGAAATAACCGAAAAACCATAAACAATTTAAATCAATTGCAAATTGTCTCAGAATATGAATGTTTATGTCATACTGAATATTAATTTAAAGGTGAATTTGAATGACTGCATATTACCAAACCAGCGGCAATGCCCTGAGTAACTACTGGTTGTGTAAATTGCAAGACAGATTCCATAAAGGGGTAGCCATAAGAGAAATTATTAGCATTGAGGTCTTTACATGAGTGGCTCCCCGACAAAGTGTGATCTGTCAGCTGTTTGTGTCACTTTGACCAATGCAAAATGATAATTTCTTTCCTTTTGATAAAAATGTGCCTCCACTATGTCTAGCACTATCCCCTTGTAAGACTTTGCTTAGGGACCACAGGGAGATATCAAATGTATCCAGTGAATTTAATTCAAGCCTCCTACCAGTTATCCATGCAGTACTGACACAAAGGGCCAAAGCTTTTAGCATCAGTGCACTGGCATTTCCCACACTGGCACACCCCTCTGCCGCTGCACACGAGGCCTTTAGAATTCATACAGTGTTTTCTGAGTGAGGAAGCACAATGGCAGCGGTCACTTTCCCAGCCCTTAAAGCATCTGCATTTCCCATCTTCACAATCTCCATTACCTGCAATACAAAGAAATGGTATTATTATAGAGAAACACAGCAGCTCTGCAGTGTATACTCTTCTGTAAAAACACAGAACAAAATATATAGGGCATAAAGCGAAACACATTTAGAGCACACCCATTGTATGTACTGCTGCAAACATAACTGATTTTTTCCTGGATTGATCTATAAGGGAAATAACTTTCATGTACCTTTTCATGATTCACTGCTTATTTCTACCAAAATAATCTACAACCTCAAAAGAGCCACAAACAATGAAATTAGACTGATAAGCGACTGTGCAATTGTTTGATTCCGGATCCAGTCAGGCTTTCTGCATAGAACAAAGGCCCTTATCCTCACAAGCCTCTTGCTTTTTCTAAATATAAATGCATTTTACAGAAGAGCAGAGTTTCCAACATGGGAGTGTGTCGAATATGACTTTTAATAATCTATGAATGTCAACAAGCTTATGGCACGCTTTCCCTGAAATGACGGAGGGGTTGTAGCTGGGCCATACTTGTTACAGGATTCCATCAGCAGAATTCTTATGTCTTAAAACAGTGTGTAATATAAAGTATTTTAAATGAGTGTGGTTTGGGGAGAAAATTTTGTTTCCTTCATTTATAAATAGTGAATTTACTTTACACTGAAAAATGCAATTCTAGATACTACTAAGGCTATTTTTAGCAGCAGCCATGGGTTGTTTTAGGGCAGTGATTATACAGTATATATATTCCCTCAGGTAAATGTGCAGGATCTGTTTCTCATGATCTGAAAAATATATATATATTTACTAAGCTGCTGGCAGAAAAAGCAAAGCCACTAAATCTCTATAATAAATAAATATACAGGTATGAGGTCTGTTATCCGGAAAAAGCTCTGAATTAGGCTCAATTCTAATAAAATAATTAAAATTTTTAAAAATAATTTCCTTTTTCCATGTACAGGTATAGGATTTGCTATATGGAAATTCGTTATCCAGAAAGATCAATTATGGAAAGACTGATTCCAATAGACTCCATTTTATTCAAATAACTTATATTATTATTTTTTCAAATAACAGAAATTTTTATAAATGATTTCCTCTTTCTCTGTAACTTATCTGGAAGTGCCATTTAAACATACACAGTCATATGAAAAAGTTTGGGAACCCCTCCTAATTCTTTGGAGTTTTGTTTATCATTGGCTGAGCTTTCAAAGTAGCAACTTCCTTTTAATATATAACATGCCTTATGGAAACAGTATTATTTCTGCAGTGACATAAAGTTTATTGGATTAACAGAATATATGCAATATGCATCATAACAAAATTAGACAGGTGCATAAATTTGGGCACCCCCAACAGAGATATTACATCAATACTTAGTTGAGCCTCCTTTTGCAAATGTAACAGCCTCTAGACGCCTCCTATAGCCTTTGGTATTTTTGACCATTCATCTATACAAAATCTCTCCAGTTCAGTTAAATGTGATGGCTGCCGAGCATGGACAGCCTGCTTCAAATCATCCCATAGATTTTCCATGATATTCAAGTCAGGGAAATGTGACGGCCATTCCAGAATATTGTACTTCTCCCTCTGCATAAATGCCTTTTAGATTTCAAAGTGTGTTTAGGGTCATTGTCTTGTTGGAATATCCAACCCCTGCTTAACTCCAACTTTGTGACTGATGTTTGAACATTATCCTGAACAATTTGTTGATATTGGGTTGAATTCATCCGAACCTGACTTTAACAAGGACTCCAGTCCCTGAACTAGCCACACAGCCCCACAGCATGATGGAACCTACACCAAATTTGATAGTAGGTGTTTTTCTTGGAATGCGGTGTTCTTCTTCCACCATGCAAACCACTTTTTGTTATGACCAAATAACTAAATTTTTGTCTCATCAGTCCAAAGCACTTTGTTCCAAAATGACTGTGGTTTGTCTAAATGAACTTTTGCATACAACAGGCGACTCTGTTTGTGGCGTGAGTGCAGAAAGGGCTTCTTTCTCATCACCCTGCCATACAGATGTTCTTTGTGCAAACTGCGCTGAACGATTTACAGATACACAAACTGCAGCAAGATGTTCTTGCAGGTCTTTGGAGGTGATCGTTGTCTGTAACCATTCTCACAATCTTCCGCATACTGTATGCCGCTCCTGTACTTGGCCTGCCAGACCTGGGTTCTACAGCAACTGTGCCTGTGGCCTTCCATTTCCTGATTACATTCCTTACAGTTGAAACTGACAGTTTAAACCTCTGAGATATCTTTTAGTAGACTTCTCCTAAACCATGATACTGAACAATCTTTGTTTTTGGATCTTTTGAGAGTTGCTTTGAGGATCCCATGCTGTCACTCTTCAGAGGAGAGTCAAACAGAAGCAGAACTTGCAATTGGCCACCTTAAATACCTTTACTCAGGATTGGACACACCTGCCTATGAAGTTCAAGACTTAACAAGAAAATCCAACCAATTTGGTGTTGCAAGTAATCAGTATTGAGCAATTACATGCATTCAAATTAGCAAAATTACAAGGGTACCCACATTTTTGCAAAGCCAGTTTTTCACATTTGATTTAATTTCATACAAATGAATACTGCTTCACTAACAATCTTTGTTCAGAAAACACCCCAGTACTCAATGTTCCTGGGAAATGAAAGACATACCACTGTTATCTTTTTTGTTGAAAGTGGAGTAAATTATTATGCAGGCCGAGAGGAGTTCCCAAACGTTTTCATATGACTGTATTTGTTATATTAATAAAGATTGTCATGACTGTGAGATGGTGCAGCTTTCACACCCAGATTATCATTAATTATGTCGGAACTAGAATGGTATTATCTGGTAATTTTCCCATATAAATAATCTATCTGGTTCTGTATAAGAACTACAAAGTCTTCATTGTGCTTTGTCCTGCCCTGACCAATGTTTCAGTCAATATACTGCTTTTTTTATTCTATTGATTTCATTGGGGCCATTTACTTTATGGCTATATATTTGCTCTTTATACACAGAGAATCACCTTGGTTAGGATGAGAAGGGAGAAAAGAAGCCAAAGAATCCTTAACAAAGTAAGAAATGCACGCTATGGCCTTCTGAAAAGGTATTCACATTCCTCATGTGAAACAGAGAACCAATTTAGTTAGGGTGAGGAGAGTTAAAAGGAGGTGAGAATAGCTGAAAAGAGGTTCTCTGCTTTGCTGAAGCCTCAGAAGCCATGTCTCAATATCTTGCACTAATCTAAGAAGATCAAAACAGGCTGTCTGCAAGTTTGGAGATATGTTTTGAACTAATAGGCTGTATCTGTGCTATAAAACCAGCGGTTCTGGATGCATAGTTGACCACAGGGACATTAGTCATTTGCATGTCTCCGCCTATAATTCCATATGTGAGAGTTAAAGCTTCACATTTTTGGTATAAGGGCAGTGTTATGTGTATAGCCTGAGCCATTTGAATAACTTCTGTTTTCAGAAAGCTTTACACTGCAGCTCTTTATATACATAATTATATCAAGGTATACCTTTCAATAATAATAATAAACAATTATATGTTATATGCAGGGCAATCACAAGCAACTGA
Source organism: Xenopus laevis (assembly GCF_017654675.1). Classification (NCBI taxonomy): domain Eukaryota; kingdom Metazoa; phylum Chordata; class Amphibia; order Anura; family Pipidae; genus Xenopus; species Xenopus laevis. Next base: position 31,579,499 of record NC_054382.1, on the reverse strand, counting down.
CAATATTTATATATATGTAGTTCCAGAATATATTTTCCGGTTCTAGGGGTTCCCAGGGAAAGCATTCCATGAACAAGTTCAGGTCATTTCTGTTTTTAATGGTTGTCCTGCAGAGGAATGTCTGCTTAAAACAATAAACAGCAGAGATCCTCTGAACTCCAGCCCCTAGCTTTCATGGCTTATGCACCGCCGCATGCTGTGCATAATGTGCCTTCCACTGTGAAATAGGGGTTCCAAGTAAAATCAAATAAGTCACACAGTCAAAAAATAGATAAACCTCTAGCTAGTGTTTATACTTCCCCAAGCGTGCCTACTAACTGTACAGCCATGCTTACATAAAAACACAATTTAATAAGTGTATTTGTAAGGGCAAAGACACACAGTCAGATTAGGGGAGATTAGTTGCCCGGCGACAAATCTCCTCTTCTTCTTGGCGACTAATCTCCCCTAGCTGCCTTCACACCGACTAGAATGTAGATTGCCGGCGTTATGGCACTCGGAGCGCTTCGTTTTCCAAAGTCCCCCGAAGTTGGAAACTTTGGACTCTGAGTGCCATCCCGCCGGCAATTTACATTCTAACTGGCGGGAAGGCAGTTCATGGAGATTAATCGCCCTGAAGAAGAGGAGATTTGTCACTGGGCGACTAATCTCCCCAAATCTGACCGTGTGTCTCTGCCCTAAGGCTTTTAAACAATACTGACCTGTAACAAGAGATATTTTTAAGTAGTCATAGCCATACTGTCAGGCCAGTATCCAATATAGGTAAAATGACAAGAATTCTCACTAAAGAATAATGAATGATAGCGTCACTGGCAATTTGTTTGGCAAACCCTAACACTTACCTCTTAGTCCTGAATAGGTTTCAGCAAGAGAGCCCATCACCATCATCCCCTACCTATCCAGATACTCCCAGCTTGTCTTTAGAATTGGTGAACGCATAGTACATAACTGGGTGGCATGAACAAAACTAGGGTTGGTAGTAAACTGTATTGTTCTAATAATATGGAGAATGCCTTCACAGAATATATGATATTGAAGTATGATATTTCCCATTAATATGTACAAATGTTTGTTTGAGAAAAAGGAAGGCTAACTGCACAAAAAGCTGTTCCCTGATATTTTTTTGTTTCATACTGTGTGCCATTAATTCCGGCTGCTGATGGGCAAATGTGGTATTTTATTTCTTTATGCATTCTAGAGTTCGTGATTTTTTTCTGCACAACAACTGTACAACCTTGAATTGTTGATGAGGTGGTGGTGGTAGTGGTGTAGGGGGGGGGGGGTTGGAGTGTAGAGTTCCTTGCAGTCCCAAATGATTGCATTCTTACACCATAAGATTTGCTTGTAATACAGAAGAATGTTATTATAGTCACTGCAGATTTTAATCTTATCCTCCTAGAGTTTTACCCTGAGGCCAAAAGAGTTATATTATGCTGAAGGCAGAGGAGCTGATACCTTCATGCTACAATGCTTGTTAAAACTGAGTTTTGAAATTGGCTTAATTCAGTATTTAGGGGTTGAAATGTACTGCAAAATATAAAGAGCTCTGTCCTTTTGTCACTAGGGTGTGATCATATTATAAATCTGTGTGCATATATTGCAACCAACTATGAAATGGTCTGGTCCAGAATCCACTGCTAAGACCAGTGATCCCCAACCAGTAGCTCAATAAACATGTTGCTCACCAACCCCTTGGATGTTGCTCCCAGTAGCCTCAAAGCAGGTGCTTATTTTTGAATTCCAGGTTTGGAGGCAAGTTTTGGTTGCATAAAAACCCTGTGTACTGCTGAATAGAGGCTCCTGTAGGCGTCTAGTTCACGTAGGGGCTACCAAATAGACATTCACAGAATTTATTTGGTGCCCCAAGGGCTTTATTCATGCTTGTGTTGCTCCCCAATTCTTTTTACATTTGATTGTGGCTCACGAGTAAAAAGGTTGGGGAACCCCTGGTGCCAGGGGCGATCCTGGCCCCTCTGCCACCTGAGGCAGCAGCAGTTGCTGCTGCCCCCCCTACCCCAGAAATTCGCTCTTAAAGTACCAGGAGCAGTATTTTTGCTGCCCCTGGTACCTAGTGGGGCGCTGCTGCCTGAGGCGACAGCCTCAACTCGCCTCATTTGTGAAGCACCCCTGCCTGGTGCTAGACTAAGCTTTTTGTCAACATTTTCACTTCAGGCTGTGCTGCTAGAATAAAAATATAAACAACGTGGTTGAACTCACCAGAACACAGTTTCCCATGATGGTATGGGCAAGAAAAGTTGTCCATTTCACAGTATTTTCCATATATTGCTCCCAGTTTAGTTTTTTGACAAAAGCATTTTCCGCACAAGCACACGCCTTGGCCGGTGCAGACTGACTGAGATGGGGAAGCCCTGCAGCTTTCAGACGCATAGTCTAACTCAGCGGAGCTGCAGATTTCTTCTTTACATGGGATGGTTTGACAGTCTGTAGAATCATCTGTCACACACTTTCCTTTGGCCTGTGATACACTGTTACACTGACAGGTACAGTCTCTGTGCACCTTTATTATAGCAGTTTCATTGAAACCAAGGGGTCGAAGTACAATGTAGTCACGTCCATTACCTAAATCACAAGTGTCCATTGTAAGGGTTACATTGAAAAATACCTAAACAAATCAGAAATAAATAATCATATGTTAATATCACACAGCGGTGCACAGAATATATTTTAACCATTTTTGTAAAAAGAGATATTTGAGGGAACTACAAGTGTTAAAGGGCAAGTAAAGCAAAATTGTTCATTAACTTTCATCATATTAGCCGTTTTACATTACTTATATTTTAATTTTCAATAGCAGTGCTTGGCTGCTGTCTTGGCCAGTCCCCAGAGATATTTTTTCTCCTCTTCAGTTTAGACTTTAAATTAGACAGCCAAAGAGGAGTACAGAGAAGTGCTGGGAGACGCATCCCAGATCAGTCAACTTGACCTTCTGGAGGCCAGATGGAAGCACTGCTGTTGAAATTGTGGTACATGCACTGTAAAACTGCTAATATGAAAGGGTGAATTGCCAATTGCAGAAGTAGTAAATATTAGGGACGCACCGAATCTAGGATTCGGCCTACCGAATCCTAATTTGCATATGCAAATTAGGGCTGTGGAGGGAGATCATGTGACTTTTTGTCACAAAACAAGGAAGTAAAAAATTATTTTCCCTTCCCACCCCTAATTTGCATATGCAAATCAGGATTCATTTCGGTATTCGGCTGAATCTTTCACAAAGGATTTGGGGGTTCAGCCGAATCTAAAATAGTGGATTCGGTGCATCCCTAGTAAATATAGTTGCTTTGACAAGAACTGTATAGCAAATCCGTGTTTTGATACAAGTTCACATATGTCCTTCCAAAAACATATCCTGCACACAAAATTAAGTCCATCTTGCATATAGACAAAATACCTTGTTTACAAAGTGCTGGGTGAGGTGCAAAATTTCATAAATGCAGGCGGGGTGTTTTACCTTTAAAGGAGAACTAAAGTGTAACAAAAGAAGTAGGCTAGAAAAGTTGTAAATTATGTTTTGGGCTTCTGTACCAGCCCAAGGCAACCACAGTCCACAGTAAAGATCTGTGTCTCCAAAGATGCCCCAATAGCTCCCCATCTTCTTTTCTGCTGATTCACTGCACATGCTCTGTGCTGCTGTCACTTACTGAGCTTAGGGACCAACTCACAATATACTGTATATAATGAATATAAATGTTACAATATAAGATAATTACTACGTCAGTGCAGAAACCATTGCAAGTAACACAACTAGCATCAGAATTTAATAATCAGCCCTGTAGCATCAGCTTATATTAAAGACAAACCTCATTTTCGGCTTGATAATTTGTGATGACCCCTAAGCTTAGCTTCTCAACAGCTACTCAGAGCCCACTGAGCATGTGAGTGTCACTTTCCAAGATGGTGACCCCCTGTGACAAGTTTTCAAATTTTGGTTACTGACCCCCTCTTGAAAGCAAATGCTCTGTAAGGCTACATGTTTATACAAACCAATGCACAGATGCTAGGTTGCTAAAATTGCAAGCTGGAGAACTGCTGAATAAAAAGCTAAATACACTAACTCAAAAACCACAAATAATAAAAAATGTAAACCATTTGCAAATTGTCTCAGAATATCACTCTTCAGGTCAATGTTCCCTGACAAGTTGCTCACCAACCCCTTGGTTATTGCCCCCCCCCGAGGCCTCAAAGCAGGTGCTTATTTTTTAATTCTTGGCTTGGAGACAAGTTTTGATTGCATAAAAACCAAGTTTACTGCCAAACAGTGTCTCCTATAGGCTGCCAGTCCACATAGGGGCTACCAAATAGCAAATCACAGCACTTACTTAACACCCTCGCCTCAGGAACATTTTCCATGCTTGTGTTGCTCCCCAACTCTTTCAACAATTGAATGTGGCTCACAGGTAAAAAAGGTTGGGGATCACTGCTCTAAATCATAATAAAAAATGTCATACTAAAAGGTGAACAATCTCTTTTATAGACACATAATAATGCCCCCTAGAAGCAAGCATTAAGTACAAGGCTGCTCTCTGCCGGATTCCGTGCATGGTGCAAAGTACAGGCTACTAAAGACCCATGGGTGCAACTAACCAACTAATCTATTTGTAAAAGAATTTGCTTCCCTTATGACTTGCGACTCAGGGATTAATAAATGAGGCCTAAGGTGTGGGGCACGACATGCCTGTGAAATAAACACCTAATTTCTCAGAAAATTACATATCTTTTTTTTTTTAAAGTTTGAAAATAACAATTTACTTTATACCTCTGGCCACATAAAAACAGCCTCTTTCGACTTATTCAAGCCAAAATAAAATAAACATATAGAAAATGGTATAATTATTACAAAAGTTAAAAATAAAGGGCTGTTTGAGAAGGAGATTACCGAAACAGTACACCATTCAGTGTATAACTTGCCCTTTAAAAACATTTTGGCTCATTGCTATTTTTCCCATAATCCTGAATATAAACATTTTCAGGAACAGAGAGACCCAGCCTTTTTGAGATTTCTAACTAGGACTTGATGCCTGAAGCACAGAGAAATGACTGACCTCCCCGAGGTCACAAGGTGCTGACATAGGAACTGGCCCTTGACTTAATCAGTTAAGAGTCAATCATCCTGGCTCATTTCTTCAACTCTTTAGTTTCCCCGTGGAAGAAGAGGGTCTTATAACACCAATGCTTCACTTGATTTTTTTTAATGCTTACAGCAATTTCTAACCTTAATCTTGTTTATAGCACCAATAATCCCACCTATGAGTTATTATCTTTTTTTGTGAGAACAGATTGTCACTGCCAAAGAAATTACTTCAGCTTTTCCTGTAAGTGTTTTGGCACCAATACATATAATTCAGCAAATGGTCTATACCTTACAGTCAGTGCCGTGCAAGCTCAAGGTGCCATGCCTGGTCTGCAACGGATCAAACACTGCACAGTAAGGATTTTGGGCAGCAGTATATTTGCTTTAATTATAACCCTTCAGCAATTCCTGTTCTACAACTCCCTTCTATCCTTAGATGCTGTAAGCTGTAGTTCACAACACGGCTGGGACACTGCTGGGTTCTGCTTTTCACGACAGGAGCTTTTCCACCATGCAAAGATTAATGACGTGACCTTTACAACTCTCCTAAGCGCTGGAACTGGGACACGGTTAAAAAATCTGGCAAGAGCGCATAATGATGAAAAATTTAACTCAAAGTGGAAAATGCAGATGGAATAGCTTGACACGTTTAATCTACAGTTTTTGCAATAATTTCCCATAACAGATGTGCGGGTCAAGCAAAGGCTAAATGCACTGCGTTAAATTTTATAGGTGAGGCTAATTTTTAAAAGTTCATGCACTTAACTGTCAGCTATGATTGTTTTTTTTTTTTTAAATATATTTCCACTAAAATTATTGAAACCCAGGGAGCAATTTAAAACAAGGCTATCAACTGCCTCATCCCTGTCTTTATCACCTTTGTCTTCTGGCTGTATTGACACTTATGGTTTAGCTGTGACTCTCTATAGAACAATTCCACTTTTTCAGCCAATCATTTTAAGCAGCAGCCCTACAAAAATAAAGGTACATCATATCAGCCTTTTTTAAAACTGTCGCAGTCTGATCAACGACAAAGCCATTTCTTCATTTATGTAGGCAGCCCTGCTTATCCTAGCCATGTCCTGGGCTAGCAGTGGTGCTCAGGGATCATGTGCAAATATCAATCAATTAAATCTGTATATGCTCAGTGATGTCATCAGGCCAGTCTTGAACATTTGAGGTCTATATATTCCTGCATTCTTTTTAAAAGAGATGAAAACACTGGGACTGCCAATATGTTGGGTACCCTCCATTAAGGTAAAATGTTAGCCCAGGCACCTTGTATAACATTGAACTGACCCAGGGTAGTTTCTTCTAAGGTGCCATGTTCCTATAGTATTCACCAACATTTCTATAATTCATATTCATCTGTTTAGGGGGGCACAGGAAATACAGTAGGTTGATCTATTATAATGACACAACAACTTTAAAGAAAACCTTCCAAGCTTCTACAATTTTTGTGGAAGAGACACAACAGCCAGGGCCACAGGATAAATGATTTGCATCACTGGGGGTGAGTGCATTAGCACAACACACCCAGGGTGCTAAAATCGAGTTCTCCTTTACAATACTAATAATAACATAAAAGGAAACTATTAAGAATATGGTAAAGGGAACACATATATTGTGAGAGTTACCTCATCAGGACTAAAATATAACACAACGTGCAGGACAAAATAATATATCACATCAGCAGTTATATTGTGTATGTGATGCTGATACATAGTTAAATAGTTAGTTACATAGTTAAATTGGGTTGAAAAAAGACAAAGTCCATCAAGTTCAACCCCTCCAAATGAAAACCCAGCATCCATACACACACCCCTCCCTAATTTTATCAAATTCTATATACCCATACTTATACTAACTATAGAGATTAGTATCACAATAGCCTTTGATATTATGTCTGTCCATAAAATCATCCAAATTCTGTAATATATGTTCCTACCGCACACTCGCCTTTCCTCTCACTGTGTTGGTGGTGCTGGTTTCTCCGTCGACCCCGGCCAGGTCCCTTAGCAACAGCAAACAAGAAACGGATCCGCACACACGCTATAATCAGCAGTTGGGGGGACACCCCTCTTTATTATATCACCTCGTGATCAACGTTTCGGGGGGATAAACCTCCCTTCATCAGGATAAGAATACAAATGTGAACAGTCCCTATATTGGTGAAACCCCTCCCCTTCCCAGGGTGGGTTAATTAATCAATTAGATCATAAAATCATCCAAGCCATTCTTAAAGGCATTTACTGAATCAGCCATCACAACATCACCCGGCAGTGCATTCCACAACCTCACTGTCCTGACTGTGAAGAACCCTCTACGTCGCTTCTCTGGTCTCTGGTACGGTGATCCACTTTATGGGTAAAAAGGTCCCCTGCTATTTGTCTATAATGTCCTCTAATGTACTTGTAAAGTGTAATCATGTCCCCTCGCAAGCGCCTTTTTTTTCCAGAGAAAACAACCCCAACCTTGACAGTCTACCCTCATAATTTAAGTCTTCCGTCCCTCTAACCAGTTTAGTTGCATTTAGTCGCTGCACTCTCTCCAGCTCATTTATATCCCTCTTAAGGACTGAAGTCCAAAACTGCACGGCATACTCCAGATGAGGCCTTACCAGGGACAACTTGTTATCTACAAAGACCCCAAAAGATACAGAAGAAGGCACAAAACTAGTCAGTCACATTTCATTTCTATTGTATCTTTAGTAAATAAACAGAACATGTCTCAGAAATTGATGCAGGTTTGTCATGTTTTTTCAGGATCTGGAGACACACATATGAAAGCCCATTGTAGCAGCTCATGGGGGGATGATGGTAACAGAGGTTACCCATGCTAGGATCAATTGAGTACTATAAATCGCCCACTGTAAATCTAGATTTCTAAAGCTTTGCCAGGATGAGGCTGCTTATTATTCAAGGCCTTTGTGGTGATATAGTAGGACTTTTATATGCCCTATATTCAGCATAAAAACAAAACAAAAAATTTGGCAGGAATACAAAAGTATAAAAAAGGCCCGCTATCTGAACTTTCTAGGCAGTTCTGTGCAGAATGCCATTTGCTTTATGTTGGCTCATAATGGGCAGTCAGCCAAAGGGACTGCTAAAACAAAGGATTCCCTAGAGATGAAATATGATACACAAATCAACATGAACCAGAAGGATTTTGTAACAAACACTGATATTCCCCTTCTAGATTCCATTTAATGCCTTTACTCTGTATGCCAGTTTACAAGGAAAACTACATTGTCTTACATTTTGATGCCTAACCAGCAGGCCCTGTCTAGCCTTCCAGCTCCTCAAAGCCTAACGCATAGTGAAAACAAGGCATACACATATCCAGGGTGTAGGTATTCAGTTTCGTAACTAGACGCTACAGGGTCCCACAGGAAATTAATTGTAGGGCCCCCAAAATGTCCAGAGTTGACCTGTTATACCAATATACATTGAAATCAATAATAATTTACTGGCTCATGGGGGACCTTTTTCTCCTGGGCCCCATGTAGTTAAAGTGTCTGCTTGCTGTGTAGTTACTTCTCTCATGAGCAACGTTTGCTACAACTTTAGAAGCCCATGGCAACAAATCAATAATTGCCAATTACTGATCTGCTGTGTATGATGAACTTGACATTTATTAAGGGAAGGTGTTTAGGAACAAGAAATGGGTGTTAATTAACCATACTTTACCGTATCATTCTATACTTTACCTTTTCATTGGTTTTAACATTTTGACATCCTTCTTTCCCCGAACGTCTAGTCCCATCGGGACATATAGCAGTAACATGAACATGAATCCCTTTAATAGGATTATCCACTTCAATTTTCACTTCTGATAGAAGCATCTGAAAGACCAAAACAAATTAAATTGTGCATTTCCCAAAATGTCATCCTTTTTTTTTTTTGCTTGCCACAGAAATGACCCGCTTATTTGTGTGAGTGAACTCATTCCCTGTTTCTCATATAAAGAACCCTCTGTACTATTTACCAGTAAGATGGAAACAAATGACAGAATTCGAGTACAGGCCATTCTCTTTTATTCTTTTCCAGAAAACAAAGGACATAGATACAGCGTGTAGCAAAGATTTTATTAGTAAAGATATTCATACTATGTTACTGGTTGTGGGCCAAAAGCAAAGCTAAATACAGTCTTAATATTTTAATGATTTTACCAAATTGGTTTCAATACACGGAATAAACAGGAAAGGTTTCCTGCAAGTAAATAATACAGAAGAGAAATTACACCCATAGGAGTATACTGGTATCATCATAAAATGTATTTTCTGCTAACAAACATCAGCAAGTAAAAAACAACTGCAAAGGCTTCGTACATTAACCTTTTGGGTGCTGGTTGCAGTGACTGTGACTGACACCAAAATGGGAAAATGATATAGAAAGTGATCATAGGGGGCATAGCCAAAAAGCTGAGCACTTAGCCTGAACAAAAAGCTAAAATGTCATGTTATGCACTAGCTGCATCAGCATAACAATATAGGAAACACAGGAACTGGTCCCACAGATAAAATATGCAGAAACTTATATTTGCACCTGTCCTAGATGAAATGCACACATGGGGGGGGGGTTAGAAATAAGTTGTCCAAACTTCTTTCTAACAAAGCACACTATCACAATTGATTAGACAAGCACTCCACACTCCAGCCTCTATGGCTAAAGCTAAGGCCCATATATCTAGACGGCACATTAAAACCTGGCCCAAAAATCTTGCAGTTACTCGACAACAGCTGTCAGCCCTTAAAACATAGGCTGAGGATTTACATAATTGGTCTAATTAAGTAAAGGCACTAGCCCCAACCCCCTTTATTAAATACTGTTTGACAACTCACGTGGAATGACATAACATTGGTCTCTTCCTCAATTATTCCAAACAATGAACCTTATTTTAGGGATTCAAGAGGTGAATTTGGAAGTGCTGCCACACTACTCAATGGTTTACCCTGCCAAACTCAGGGTAGCAACTATTTCCATTTCTTCCCAGTCTATAAATACTAAATATAATGCCCAAAACCCACCCAATATGCCACTGTCACGGAGTTGTCCATCTCCTTGACAATTACAGACACTGGAATGCGAAAAAAAATCCTGGCAAATAGACTAATAAAATCATAGGAGCCCATGACTAAACGCTCTGAATGGGTGTGAAATGTGTAGGGTGGATGGAGATGCAGATTTATATTTTTAACTTTGTATGAATAAAATATTCTTTTAATTAAATTTCTCTGATCCTGTGGATCTGTTTGAGTGCCGGCCCTGCTTTTTTTCTTTAATAAAATCATAGCCATGGTCCATTAGACCAAGTTGGCTTTATGCCCAATAAAATGTCCATAAATTTGTGATGTGTGTATACCAAACCATATAAAGATATATTACCAGTATTCCCAGTATTAAATTCCTATATAAGAGTCCAGTTAAAGTGGACCAGGTTAATAGTACACAATCTGACACATTTGGCTTAGAAAAGGGTACTAGGCATGGCTTCATCCTTCTCTTCCCTATGGAGATAGAACTGAGAATGCAGAGCTCCAGAGTTGTTACCTTGCCAGGTGACACATCTTTGCTGAAGATAAATCATTCACTAGCCAAAAATATTATATTAAAAAATGATGATAATGGATAATGAAAGTAATTGAAGTATTCCAAAAAAAAAAAAAAAGCTTACTGAACTCCGCTATCCTTACCACTACCTTCTCAGTGATACTAATAACAGCTTCATATTATTATAGGTTACTCATTTGGTGTTTATTTTAAAGTCAAGCTGTCATCTAACACAGATCCTGGAATTCATCAAGTGGTAATCCCCTGTATCATACGGCTGATACTAAGTAATCTTAATAGCGATGTGACTTTTGTTTTAAAAATGTTTAGAGGAAGCTATTGCACAAAAAGGTCAGATTCCACGGGTAAATAAACTACAGTAAACTTGCATTATCAAGCTAGTATTTTTCCCTAGTTTGCCACGTGGTACCGGTTCATTCACGGAGGTAGATTACTGAAAGCAAAAATGTTTCGAGAATCTGGAGAGGTGCCAGATGTCAATGCAGTACTATGAAAATAAGAATCAGCAGCGCAAGTGCCAAATTCATCCATAAAAGAGTGTACAAAAATATATAGGTGTAGAAGAGCCAGACCACAGTTGTGGACAGGCATTTAAACTTTTGCTTGTCCTAAATGTTATAAAATTGCTAAGATTCTGCTTATAACAGTGAAGTCCAACCTAGGGGTTCTTCGGACTTCTAGCACATGATATAGATGCTCAGTGCAACAGCTGCTTGAAAGGGTAGGACATCCCTGTCCTATTAAAATAATTATAAAATGTGTCCTTGTGTTTCAGGATAGTAAACAAGACATGTTATTAAACATGAAAATACATGGGTAGCACTGACCTGATAGGCATCAAACACCAAGTCTTTCATGTTTGATGCAAAGGGGTCCAACTGTCTTGCAGCTGTCCCAGGTAATAATGGTAACAGATCCTGTAAAATTAAATTGTTGGAGTGCTTTGAAAATACAGTAATAATCCCTACCCCATGATACATTACAAATGATGTAAATGTTACCTTATACCAATTAAATTGAGGTCCTTGCACAGCAAAAACTCCACTTATGTGGTTTTCTGTTAATTTTTCGCCAAGAAGACCCAAGGATGGATGCTCCTGCAGCAAGAGAGAAACACATGTAAATAAATAAAAACATCAGTCTTTGCAAGTGTAGAGGTTTGCAAGGTTAGTGGAAAACTATACCTTTTTTTCTTATAACCTGTTATCTTCCATTGTTTTTATATTAAATAGGCTGTTTACCTTTCAAACTCTTTTTTTCAGTTCAGTTGTTTTCAGATTGTTCACCAGTAATGAAGACTTTTTTTCAATTGCTTTCCATCTTTTATTTTTTTTTAGTTTTCCCAAAATTTAAGTTTAATGTTCCAGTGTCCGGTGTTTCAGTCTGGCAGCTCAGTGATCCAGGTGCAGATTCTGAACTGTTACAATTTGCTACAATAGTTGATACATTTCTCAACAGTATCTGTGGAATATTAGCAACTATAGTATCAATTCTAACAGCTGCCTGTAATGAAACTCAAGGGTTCGGCTCAGCAGGGACAAGCATAAGAAATGTATCAACTTAAATTATCAATTTTAAACAGTTAAAGAGTCGGCGACCCCCCCCCAGAGCTGCTTCAGAAGGTGAAAAATTTAATTTTACACTTCAACGGTAGAAAAATTGTGACAAATCAAAAATAGAAAGTAATTGGAAAAAGTCTTTATTTCTGGTGAAAACAACTGAACTGAAAAATTGCTTGAAGGTGAACAACCACTTTAAAGGATTAGTTAATGTAACATTATCCATTTCTTATTTTGACCATAGGCCTACTGTATATAGCCTCTATACCACTTGGCATTGTCACAATGTAACTGTTGTGAGAATGGGTGTCAGGTTCTCTAATAAGCCCTAGAAGTCACAGAACTGGGTACATTTTGATTGGTCAGCCAGGGCTACATATGTACAAATTATCAAACATGAGCTGGGCACCTCAAATGAAATGTTTCTAAAAAAATTGTGCATGTCTGGCTAGCTTTAAAGTAACCATACACAACAAAACTTGGTTTGGCACATATTGTTTCGACTGACGGTACTATGTAGCAAATTGTAGCAGATTGCACTCAGCCTGTCTGTATGGAAAATGTCATCTTTCCTAGCCCACCCTAGGATACAGATAGGCCATCGGCAGATGTAGAAGTGAAAGAACCCGCTGCTTATGACTATTCTAATTCAGCATATAATGCAATAAACATAAGTATCATTAATCTATAAATATTTTTAGTACCAGAGCAACGCTTACCCTAGTCAGGTAACACATAGAAACGAATGAATTGTTCACCTTTTCTGGTTTAGAGCTGTTTAAATAATCAAAGCAAACATCTCATTACATGTAATCAGTTACTGATTTTGGGCAAAGAGTGCCCCGTTACTAAAAATACCCAAATGTGCCAAATCTGCTTTATTCCGCCCAGAGGCATGTTATGTTAACCATCCTTATATTGAAATGAGTGATTCTTTACCATAGCCGACGACCTGATGTAAACGTTGTCTTTAAGGTGGCAACCACCATCATTAGGAGTGACGATCCCTGCTAATTTGCTATCAAGTGCTAAGTGAGAGGTTTGGTCTGTCATCAAAATGAGCAAATGCCTTGCTTCTTTGCGCCAGCCAATATCTGTCTGGAACAGGAAAAACAAGTCAATTATAAGGCGGCACTAAATTCTGATACGTTAGATCCAAGATAAAAAATAATCAATTTACTTAAAGTGGACCTGTAACCTACACATAAATAGCTGTATAACAAAAGTCATTGGCAAATTAAACATGGAACCCACATTATTGTTTTCAATAAAGCATCCATACCTGTTTTAAATGTGTTTAAATATCTGAGCTGTCAATCAAATATTACCTGCCCCATCTCTATGCCTGAGGCACAGAGGTGGGACAGTCAATTACTTTCACTTTCCAATCAGCACTTTCTAGATGTCACTGCTCTCCTTACATTTGCCGTCCCTCCTCACACTCTGTAATTGTGTAGGGCATTAGGTCCCCCATTCGGGCACATACACAAGATTTCGGGGTTATACGCAACTTGTCTTAATAACAGTGCCCAGAAAATGACTCCTGCAAAATTGGATGCTTTCCTTTTGCTTGGTTGTGTGGCCATTTGCTATATACAGATCAAAACCTCCCTTGTGATTGGCTGCACAATTAAAAAAGACAACTAATAGGCAAATGTAATGCAATATTAAAGCATAACCAAGTCATGTAACCCGTGCTTTTCAAAATGCAACTCAATGATTGGCTGCTATGGGTTTCTATACCAGTATCAAACTTCACCCTTTTTATAACATTTACCCATTATGAATCTAGTAAGATTAATAATGGGTAAATCTAGTAAAATATACCAGCATTAGTTACCATTTTAGTCGAGGGGATAAATCTTTTTCCTAAATCTTTTGAAGAAAAAAATCAGTACAGTGTATATGAGGTGGGGAACCATGCAGAATAAAGTGATTTATAGTAACCATTAACAATTCTTCAATCTCTGCAGCACAGTTAACCTGGTAGTGTGTAACAGTGGGCAGACAACTCCTAACCCTCCTGATTAAATTAACAATCCAATGGCACCTCAGTGGTTTAGTCATCATAAACTTACATTGCAAACAGCTGCCTGCAGCATTGCATCAAATGCACCTTCAGGGGTATCAATATTCCCGGCAATTCTCTGCTTACCAACAATATTTTTGAATTTTGTTGTATTGTACGTTAAGGGCAACACATTAATGTATCCGTGGGGCGGCATGCAAACCTGATCTACAACGCTGCAAGGGAAAAAGAAAAGCAGAAAATGAGTTCAGTATATCCATACTTAAATATAGTTAAGAGACAGTAACATGATTTGCATGTACAAACCTTCAGAAACTAAAACATATCTTTTCTAAAGCAGTGCTTTATTTCAATATATTAGATATAATGTCTAGATCAGTTCATATTTTGTCTGCATAGGAGACATAGGAGCTGCCTCTGGTCATGTGACTTGTGCCTTTAGGAGAGAAATGCTTTCTGGCAGGCTGCTGTTTTTCCCTCTCAATGTAACTGAATGTGTCTCAGTGGGACATGGGTTTTTACTATTGAGTGTTGTTCTTAGATCTACCAGGCAGTTGTTATCTTGTGTTAGGGAGCTGCTATCTGGTTACCTTCCCATTGTTCTTTTGTTTGGCTGCTGGGGGGGGGGAAAGGGGAGGGGGGTGATATCACTCTAACTTGCAGTACAGCAGTAAAAAGTGATTGACGTTTATCAGAGCACAAGTCACATGACTTGGGGCAGCTGGGAAATTGACAATATGTCTAGCCCCATGTCAGATTTCAAAATTGAATATAAAAAAAATCTGTTTGCTCTTTTGAGAAATGGATTTCAATGCTGAATTCTGCTGGAGATGCACTATTAACTGATTCATTTTGAAAAAAATGTTTTTTCCCATGACAGTATCCCTTTAAGGAGAATATATATGTAAAAAAAGGGTAAATATACACTTTTTGAGCTGCCAAAAAGGATACATACTGTATATAATTTTGATACAGATATATGAAGCATAGGGAACTCAAGTCTGTTTTATGTTGAAGTGCTTGATTCTAGGACTTGAAGTCTTTCTGATTTGTGGAAATCTGTACACTATCCACTATAAGCAGAGGGACCAGAATCTATCACTTGAACATGGCATAAGGTAAGGGAGGTGTTGAATGACTCTGCCAGCCTAAAGGAATTTGAGTCGGGGCAAACTATCATGGTTTCTCGTCAATCTGAGTAATCAAGTATTCTGTGTTTAAAATAAATAAATAATAATAATAAAAAAAATAAAAAAAAAATATATATATATATATATATATATTGGAATAAAAAACACTGTTTGTTTTCATAAAAGTCCTGTCGGTGCGGCTGTATTTTTTGGATATGATTATCATGGACATTTGACCAGCACACAGGCGTTTTCTCATTATCGTTGTGCACCAGATTTGTTTCTTTTTGTCTCTCTCTCTCTCTCTCTCTCTCTCTCTCTCTCTCTCTCTCTCTCTCTCTCTCTCTCTCTCTCTCTCTATATATATAATATATATATTTGTTATGCACATTTTTCTTTTTTTAAACTGAATGAGTTCATATAAAAAAGTAAGGTAGTTTTTTCACTGAGAAAGAGAAGAGCAGTCCCTTAGTCTCAGAGCAGTGGGTCACTAGCACAGAGTAAATAACATTCCTGTCACTGGGCAGCACTGATATAGCAGCACTAATAAACAGTAACAGTCTGAGTCCTGTTATATGAGGGTCTTTCCCATTTAACACATGCATGTAGAAATCAGCAGTTATTTACGGAGGAATTACCAAGGTTCCATTTTTAGAGTTCTTGATAATAACCCATTCCAGCCTAATCCAAAAATGTTATTGCAGGTTTGCTTATCTCCTGCGTTACATGTTTACATTTTTATATTGTTCTGTGAGAAAAGAAAACTTGTGGTATTTTTAGGCTCCATTGCCCGGCCTGAAAGATAAGGGGGGATAAAGCAATAGCCCTGCATGAAGTTATTTGTTTAACTGACCTCTTAAATGTCAGACTACCATTATACACATGTGGCTTGGGATAATTGTGCTTTTTTTCCACTAAAGCATAATGACATAATTATTAATCCTGACAGGAAAATAAATCCAGTTTATGAGAGATAATCTGTGATTTATATTTCCCCAAACAAATGGTAAAAATAAAATAAAACATACTTTCTCTGTAAGTCTGTTAAAGGGGAAGTTTACCAGTCCATTAATGTTTAATGTGTTATAGATGGATCAATTCTGCATTAAGTATCCTATTAATATGTAAGGTTTTGAATGATTAGGCTTTTAATTCTGCTTTCTGATTTTTTTTTCCAGCAAATGAACATGCTGCCTGTGTCACTTATGAAGACCCAGCCAAAATCAAATTTACAGTAAGGCTTCAGATTTATAATCAATCTAATTTTTCCTTGTGTGTTTTCTCATTTTTTAAGCTCTCTACTATTCCATTTCCATTTTTATTTCAAAACTGCTCCTTGGTTCCTAGGGTAGTTTACCCCTAGCAACAAGAAAACCGCCTGAATTCTAAGCCTGAGAGCTGCAGTACAAAAAATAATTCAACCCCCCCACCCAAAAAAAACAACAAAGATCCATTGAAAATTGTCTTGAAATTCTGCTATCTATACCATACTGAAAATTAATTACGTAAACAACCGCTGTACGTATCTGAGCTGACATATTACTTTTATTAGAAATTATTTTATGTAGGTAGGAATCATGGGAAGTAGCAATCACAATGAGATATGCATCTTTGGCCCTGTCAGCTCCATTCCCAGCATTTTATTTTAATGGAACTGGAAAGGAAAAATTGGGGTGTAAATGACTGACAGCTAGGGTTGACATCTTTCTAAGAAAATTTTTCCAGCCAGTCTAAAAGGGACAGGGGGCGGGACAGTGAGGGGAGGGTGATAACACAAAAGGGGTGGAGCAATGACATTTAAGGCGATCGGCCACCTATGAAGGAGACATTTGGTAAGTTGGGCATGGTTGACAGAGGGGGAAGGGAGAATAGGGTCCACTGCAGGTATTGGGGTAGAACAATAGGTAAATAGAAATCTACAGTAAATTTGCTCCAGCCTTTGCAGGTATTTTTAGATTTTAGTTTCAGAGAGTAAGGTCCATTTAGGCATAGTTTTCCTTCAAATATGGCTCAACAGATATTTATTCTGCAAACATAACAGCACACTTATAAAACATATTTATACATACCTGCACTGATTTTTAATTTTCTGTGGATGAATACTTATATAGGGTGAGACTGGCTTATCCACAAATGATCCAAAACCATATTTTATGTCATCCGAAAAATTCGCCATTTTCTGGGAAAGATCAAATCCGACAGAATTTAGCCTCGCTATACTTTTGTGCATTGAAGCGGATATATCGACCAGATAATAGATATCCAATGGATACTTCTCTAGATGGTGCACTTTTAGCAGAAAGTTAACCGTTGCTCCTAATTTAGGGTAAAAGAAAATGAAATAAAATATCAGTATGTCTGCCAGTTATCATCATTACAGCATTAAAATTATAAGTATTTTGATGATACAGACTGGCAGAGTGTAAGCAAGGATAGACAACAAGTCACTGGACCCTCAGGTAAATATTTAGGCACCAATGTTAAGGAACATGATCAACATTTCACACAAAAATTAGGACCTCAACTGGGCACCACAGCAGTCTTTTCGTTGATGATTCATTATACCTCTGAGCATAGCTCTCCATCCATTGCTGAAATATACCATTCAATACCCTCAAATAGCCATTCGCAATGTACACAATACTGGTAGGGTGGACTTCACACATTGTTATTTATACATAATATACAAGAGCCATAAATATCCTGTAAAATACTGTATATAGTGAATAACGTATCCCCTCTTGTAAATTATATAGTGAATAAAGTATCCCCTCTTGTAAAATATAAGGATATTATAAGTTACTGAGGAGTTTCATGACCATATAAAAACAAGAGGCCGAAGCTCCAGGTCATGGAGCTCTGAGGTAACTTCTAATATCCTCATATTTTGCAACAGGGGGTACTTTATTTATTATAATACACAAATTTCAGCGAGTCATGTGACAGAAATGACATCACTACTCACCGTTTATAACTGGTGACATCAGTACTCACCGTTTATAAGGATATAATTTACACGATATTCATGGCTTTTGTGTATTATATCTCTATATAATACACACGATATTCATGGCTTTTGTGTATTATATCTCTATAATACACAAGAGCCATGAATATCCTGTAAATGATATCCTTATAAACGATGACTTCTGATGTCATCAGTTATAAACAGTGAGATTTGATGTCATTTCTGTCACATGACTCACTGAAACTTGTGTATTATAATAAATAAAGTACCCCCTGTTGCAAAATATGAGGATATTAGAAGTTACCTCGGAGTTCCATGACCTGCATGAAACTCCTCTGTAACTTATAATATCCTTATATTTTACAAGAGGGGGTACTTTATTCACTATATAAACAATACTTGTAATATATTTCTATGCAATTGTGGATAATTACTAGGGTACTTTGCATGCAAAATAACCCAGCATGAAATGGGTATGTTGACTTGCAATTTCCAGAAATATGATCATTTTGCACGTTATAAGTAGCTATACCTTTGAGTTCCAGTTCTGCTCAGCTTAAAACCTGATAATTCAGCATCAACAAAAGTCTAGACTTTTCATAACCTAGAGCCCAAGGTTTGCTTCACTTTTAAACCTAAAATTTCGATTATTTCATAGAGTTGTTATTGTAGAATTTTTTTAGTGGTTGCATTTATGAGCTCATATTCCTAGGGCAATTTGTAGATTCAACTATAAACGGCTAATTGGACAATGCCATTGAGACATAAAAGAATGAATGTGGAAATTTCCAAGAGATTGGTCATGCTTAATAGCCCACAGCCTGGATGTATTTTACTCTAAAAAAGAGTTTTAAGGGTTGATTTTTGAGTCTAGCCAACGAGCAGCATGGCAAGCCGAAATTACTGGAAAATGGGACGGGGAGTCTAGTAAACTCAAGCTATGTGTCCAGTATAGCAAAAAAAAAAAAAGCTGAACTACCTGCTGCCTCGACTTATTAAAATTATTTTTATATTTACTTCATTCTCTCAAAGCCATCAGTTATAGTTGGTGCATATTTATGTAATCTGGAAATTCAGAGCACATTAGGGGGGTTATTTATTATGCTCCGAATATCCGAAATTCTAATAATTCGTAGTTTTCAAACTAAAAAAAAAAAACTACGAATTTTTCAGAATTTTTTAAAGCCTGATGGTCTTAAAAGTCTGACTCCGAAAATCCGCATCTCAAAGCTCTCGAGGTCCTTTATAAGTCAATGGGGAAGGTCCCAGTGTCTGCGCTGCTGTCCGTACTGATATCCAATAATTTCGGGGATTTTGGACCAAAAAGTCTGAAAATTCAGAAAAATTACTTTTTTACGGATTTTTTCCCGACCCAATTTTTTCAGACTTTTTTAATGATAAATAAGGTCCATTTGGGCAGTCGGAGTTGATCGGATCTTTATGTTACAAATACTTCGGACCTTGATAAATAACCCCCTAGAAGTATCAGGTTCATATCAAGGGGCCTCTGCCTACATAATGACTATTTAAAAAAAAAAGAAAATTTATAGCCAAAAGTAAAATCTTGAAAAAATAAAATAGGAAGTATGACCAGCAGTTCGAATAAATGGGATTGCATAAATCCTCAGAGAAGTATCATTAGCTAGATTACTTAAAATAGGCCAAACTAGAAACATTTGAATTCTTTCAGCTGTATAATAGTTGTTTAATGAGCCTTAAACCTAGTAAGAAATAAAAACATTGCATTCATCACGGAAAATAAATCTAATTAAAAATGAGTTTATGTAAAATTGCAAACTATCTGGGGGGGGGGGTTTCTCGCTGTGAACAAAATAGTGCTGAATTCGCCATGAGTCATCCTTAAAAATAATGTTCTATGCCAGTTTAACTATATCTGTGAATACAATTTCTACGCTAAGCGGGGGCCGAAGATAACAGCACGTTACTCTTGAATTATCTGCACAGTAATAAGATTGTAATAAGCAAAATGAGAGTTCCATCTTAATTAAAGATAGCATACTTTAACTTTCTTTTGTTATTTCTAAAAACAAAATTCAGTACAAAAAAAATCATTTTCCAGAAACCCGTTATCCATAAAGCTCCGAATTACAGAAAGGCCATCTCCCATAGACTCCATTATAATCAAATAATTCAGATTTTAAAAAAGTATTAATTTTTTCCTTGTAATAATCGCAGGCGATTTACATTCTAGCCAGAGGGAGGCAGTTTGGGGAGATTAGTCGCCACAAAGAAGAGGAGATTTGTCGCCGGGCGATTAATCTCCCCGAATCTGAGTGTGTGCCCTGACCCTTATGGTACGGAGATCCAAATTACCGAAGGATCCCTTATCTTGAAAAACCCAGGTCCCGAGCATTCTGGGTAACAGGTCCCATACCTGTACCAAAGTTAGAATAAAGTTACAGTTAGTTGAGTGAGGTTGCATGCAGGAGATAGCAGGAAGGAGAAGTGCTTTTGTGATTCTTTATTCCTAAATAATGCTTCTAATTATTTTCAGCTTTAAACAATGGAAGCATTAAATTCCCAATTCACTTTGGACGAATTCTAGTGCATTGGATTCAGCCAAATCCATAGTGTTCAGCTGAACAAAAATCTGGACCTATGTCACAACTTTAAACGACTAGACATTTCAAGACAGCTATAGATGAGTATACGCAATTTAGGGTTTGGAGTTGGGTATTTCAGAGGAGCTGTGTTATGGGGGTTGATGGATGTGCTCCTGTGAGTACGGTGTTATTTTTAACAGTAGCCCATCTCATCTCATGTCTACCTTTTCTCCACTGGTTTATAAGTCAATTGCAAATTCAGACAACATATTTCCCTTATATAAGATATCATGCTGCCTTCACAAATTAAAGGCTCAGCCTAGAAGCATGAGTCCATTTTCTTTAAAAAAAATCTAGTTTTATCAACCCCTACTCTACCCTTATTCATCTTTGAATCAGTGTTCCAGAGTATACATCTAAGTGTACAAACAGACTACAACGATGTCGCAATGGCGGAGCTCACCCAGTCTGTCCCTCTCCTACCCGATCGCAGCTCTCGCGATATGCCAGTCACTACAACATCACCTCCTGGAACGCTGCGGAGTGCTGATCAAAGTACTGTATATCTAGGAGTCTGGTATCTTTATTAACAACTTGGCTTTAAGTAGGCGCATAATCAGGTTACATTACAATGGTGGGTGTGCAAATCTAACGCGTTTTGTGCCTGCAAACTTGCCACTTCATCAGAAGTTTGCAGGCAAGAAGCATGTTAGATTTGTACACCCACAGTTGTAATGTAACCTGATTACGCGCCTAAATAAAGTCAAGTTGTTATTAAAGATACCGGACTCCTGGATATACTTTGATCAACGCTCTGCAGCGATCCAGGAGGCGATATACATCTAAGTACCTATATTATTAAACAGTACAGATGAAGTAAACATTGACATCTGAACCAAATGTCTACATAGCTTGCTCCATATATGGTTCAAATGGGCAACATTTTGAAATAATGCAGCATTTAAATGATATTGTGTATGGATGAAAACCTATATTTTGTAAGAGTAAGCCCCAGTATCCCTAAAGGCCAAATTAGAAAAAATTACAAGTACTGGGACAATGATAAATGCTAATACGTAGAACATGTGATAACAATATGACTTTCACATCTAATTAAAGTAGAGCTTTTAAACCACTTTTGTTGACTTAGAAAATATACACGTTCCCTTAGATAGCACATTGTCAAGCATTTTGCTAAATGACAACAGAACTTTGGACTGGAAATTTAAAACACAAATTTATCTTGCACTTACCTGGTCTAATGTGTACAGAAACCTCTGCTGGTGTGACTTGACTATTAATGTCCCTGCTACTCAGAGGCTGAGCATGGGCTGTGGGATATTCTATTGAATCTTGTCTGCACCCTTTAGATTTTAAATTAGGAGCTGTGTCACATCTTTCATTTTCCGTGGAATCCACCATGAAATCCTGTTTTAAAATATTTAAACATTGATCATTGTATATGCTTATAAAAAAACATAACTGTTGTGAGATGTATGTAATGTACCACTGCTGTTCTTGAATATTCCTGAATAACTAAATTCATCATAGTCGACTTAGTACTCTCCTCTCATCACCACGTCTAGCCTTATTTACACAAACAATCCAATAGTTGCCATCGTTTGGGGAAAATTTCAAAGGAGACTTTTTTTTAGAGTTGTATCCTGTGCAGTGTGAACAATTGGGCAGACCTTAAAAAAGGCCACTGAGTACTCTTAAAGGCTGTCTCTTGAACACAAACTTTCTGTTTTTGTACTGCACTATATTGGTGGCTTGGTTAGGCTAAATCTACTGCAAGAGCCTACATTTACACACTATGGGGCAAATTCACTAAAGGGCGAAGTGACTAACGCTGGCGAAAATTCGCCGTGAAGTCATTTCGCAACTTCGCAAATTTACTATCAGTCACCCTGGCGAAAATTCGCCAGCTATGATGATAGCCTAGCGCAACTTCACACCCTAACGCTGGCGAAGTTGCACTCTGGCGAATTTACTAACATTGGTCTTTTTCTGAACGTGACCTCCTTCGCCAGAGTATACTTCGCCGGGTTAGAGCAGGCGGAAGTGCAATAGAGTAGATAGGAGTTGTAAAAAAAAAGTTGAAAAATTTCCCAAAATAGTTGACATTTTTTTTAAGTCCCAAAAAACGCTGGCGTCTTTTCCTTTTTAAGGGTGATAGGCTGAAAAAAATCATACATTTTTTTGGGGGCACCCTCCTTCCCCCCTACATTTCCTAACATATGGCACCTAAACTATACAATGGACACATGTATAGGGCAAAATAACAACTCTATTTTATTTTATGAAGCTTTCCCAGCCTTGAGTAGTTCAATGTACTTGTTGCTACATATACGTTCATTTAACTTGGTGCAGTATTCAAATGAGGCATCTCTAGCGTTAATTCGCTTTGTTTGACGAATTAACGCTAGCGCAACTTCGCTGCCATTCGCCTCCCTGAGCGCAAATTCGCATTTTAGTGAATTTGCGTAGCGCTGGCGAAAATACGCCTGGCGAAGTGCAGCGAAGCTGTCATAACTTCGGATCTTAGTGAATTTGCCCCTATATTTGACATATTTTTATTCCTCTGTAGCATAAAGCTCTTCAAGTTATGAACTACGTACAATACAAGTTGCATGACTGGTAAATTCTGCAGCAACAATCAAGAAACATAACTATGAGACACAAAGAGACCAAAGGAGAAACACCCAGGTACATAATATTTTAAACAAGAGACTGCCCTGTCAATATAGGGTAGTTGACTTTTACGTTAATTTTATTGCAATACATTTTTATTTATCTTTTTAAGATTTGGTTTTCATACATTGACGTTTAACAGTCACATTCTGAGACAATCTGCAGTTTGTCTTCATTTTTTATTTCCTGTCCTTTTTTAATTTATTTAGCTTTTTGTTCAGCAGTTCTCCTTAGTGGAATTGCAGCTACTATCTGGTTGCTAGGGTCCAATCTACCCTAGCAAGCAGGCAATGGTTTGAATGAGAGACTGGCTCTTTGTACTCACTCTCCAGCAGAGAAGTGCGGAACACAGGTGGAATGGCAGAGCGAGTGCAAAGTCATTTAAAGGAATAGGCTGCATTCTTCATGTGGTTCCTTGCAGAGGAATGCACAAAGGTGTGTAAGAGCCCTAAGAACATTGGGACCAATGACAGATGGACAGGGCAGTGGCCATATGTGCCAATCACCAAAGTGAATATAAAAAAAAGGAGGAAACCTTAAACAGATTCCATAAAAAAAGTTTAGGTCTGTGGGAAATTAAAGCTTTACTTATAAAACAATTACAATTGAAATGTAACAAAAAT
The DNA here is from genome assembly GCF_017654675.1 of Xenopus laevis. Lineage (NCBI taxonomy): Eukaryota > Metazoa > Chordata > Amphibia > Anura > Pipidae > Xenopus > Xenopus laevis. The sequence continues at coordinate 31,555,267 of NC_054382.1, read as the reverse complement.
GCCTTTTCCCCACTAAGTTGCTGGTTGCTACTAATTTGTACACCATGTTTTTTTTTTATATATTTTTATTTGTACATTTATTCAAATGATTTTGATGATTTATTCAAATATGCATACATTTTACATCATTCAAAGTATTAACAATCTTGGACTGCCCTTTTTTTTTATATAATCTTTATTTTTGGTTGATATAGCATACACGAAAATAACATCTCGACAGTCAATTTATAACAATAAAGCATGTTATTCATACAGTGTGATCATTCAACTGTTAGAGAGAATGGGGACATGGGGAAGGAGGAGATAACCAACAGTGTTAATGCATAAACTCAGGGTTAACATTACTTTACCAGATTTCCAAGCCCTCTATCCTAGATAGCCTTTCGCCAGTGACATCTCTGAAACAGAAGTGAGTTGTAACTCATACATTTATAGCGAAGTGTTAACGTTCTACTCATTCCCTATGGTAGAGAGGAAGGGGGTGGACTGTTGTAGAAGGGATCTAGCGAGGATTGGACTGCCCTTTTTTACATTTGTTGTAAGACGCCTGGGAGTCATTCCCAGTAACTAAGCATCAAAAAGGATATCAAAATAGCCTTTCATCTATTAACCTATTCTATGAATAGAATTGATTAATTTAATTTGTCATTTTGTAGTACATTTGTATACAGAACTAAACAGGTCATTTGTTAGTTTTGAGAATAAATTGTACTGTAAATTTATTTTTTAACATCATCATTATATTACCGCCATAAATGCTATAGCAACAATAAACATTTACTAAAACCAAACTAATGGAGACTAATGGTCATTTTTTGCCAACCTTTAAGCTTTATTAAGCTGGGAGTGAACTAGTGCCATCTCGAACTCTTATGTAGGAGTTATATAGGGAGTGTACTATTAAATCTGTACTTAACCCATGGCTGTCAAATTTCACACCATGTTTTAGGTATTTTAAATTCTTTGCCAATTCGATGTATCCCATAGGCTTCAGTGGTGTAAAATAAAGTCTTAAGGTCTGTTTAAAAATCTTTATAATTAAGCTGATTTTACACACAATTATAAACAGTCTCCGTGGTTAATGTAAAGTAATTCAATTCATGAATGAATAATCAAAACACAGAAGGAAGGAAGAAAGAAAGGAAGAAAGAAAGAAAGAAAGAAAGAAAGAAAGAAAGAAAGAAAGAAAGAAAGAAAGAAAGAAAGAAAGAAAGAAAGAAAGAAAGAAAGAAAGAAAGAAAGAAAGAAAGAAAGAAAGAAAGAAAGAAATCCAATATGGGGAGAGGTAGAGCTAGGAGCCCACCAAAGTGCTTCCAGATTCTACACCTGCTCAGTATTTGACCATCTTATGTTATGTGATCAAATAAACAGCTGTGCAAGTACAATAGGGGCCTATGTGTGTACTTCTGGATCAGCCGCTTGCTTCTTTATGGTCTGTTTGTGCAGTGTTCTGCTGTAAATCCCTATTCAACAATAGGAGACACCTTAGAAACCATCTAAATACTGTAGTGCCACTAGGGAACACAAACAGCTGCTGTAAACATATCTCTGTATCAGTTTAATACAATTTCAAATTAATAGAATTATTATGAATATTTTCTTCCCCAATTGTATTACTTTATTTCATGAAGGTCCTTTTTTTAAACTTGACTAACCAGCCTCCTGTGGAAGATTTCCCTAAATGAAGAGCAACTGGTTTTGAAAGCATCACTGTCTCCTAAAAGCCAAGGAAAGCCAAATTTACAGGTGGATTGGGAAAAAAGAGAAGAAAGCTATGCAGCGCTCTAATGAAAAATTTTTTGGGCTAGGAAAGAGGAGCACCAAGGTCACCTTTTAGCAATCAGAGCCGCTGGGGGTGTCTAAAAAATTGGCAACTTCTTCCAATGAATACGTCTGTCATACTAAAACTCAACTCACACAGAAAAAAATGTAAAGAAATAGAAAAAACGTTATAGAATGCTTAAAGGAAAACTATACCCCCCAAACAATGTACCTCTATAAAAAGATATTCCATAAAACAGCTCATATATAAAACCCTGCTTCATTTAAATAAACCATTTTCATAATAATATACTTTTTAGTAGTATGTGCCATTGGGTAATCATAAATAGAAAACGGGCATTTTAAAAAATGACGGCCGCCCCGTGGGATCGTATGATTCACGGTGCACATAAACATACCACACAAACCATACATGTTAGGTCACATGAGCCAATTAACAGACAGTGTTATGTCATTTGCTTCCACACTTCTTCCTGTTACAGTTAGAATTGTAGTATTTCTGGTCAGGTGATCTCTGAGGCAGCACACAGACCATCACGAAAAGATGGTTCAAGGCAAGAGATGTAAAAGACAATATTTACTTAAATATATATATACCAGTTTGATAAGATTCTTTAATATGCCACTTAATTTGATATAAAGTATCTGTTGCTTAAGTGTTCATTTTGGGGGTACAGTTTTCCTTTAATTTACTTAAGGCGATATTTATAAAGCATCAAAGTGTGAATAATAGGTCAAAGTCGCATCTGTGACAACTTCTGAGTAAGTAACCCTTCTTTTTCCACTGCCTACTTATGAAACTATACTTTTAATGGAGATCATTCATTCAAACAAAGTGTGAGAAGTTGTCAGAGACAACTTCAATGATATTTGCACTACTGCTTGAATTACTATTTCCCTTCAATCCATCTTTGCAAAAAAATAAATAAATAAATATCCAGTATAACCACCCTTTTCAACATAAGCTCAAGAAAATAATCATGAAATACCTTGATATGTTGGGTAGTGTCGTAACTAGATGTTACTGAGCCCCACAGCAAATATAATTCAGGACCCCAAAACATTGGGATTTTAACCAATACAATAATGATATATTGCAATTTCCCACTAATTAGGACCTCACTGGGCCCTCTACACTCCTAGGCTCCCTTGCAACTGCAGGGTCTGCGTTCTCTGTAGTTACGCACCTGATCATGGATTTCTTTCACTAAACAGAGCAGTAAATAAGCCTCATTCCAGTTTCCTGGTTTATATAAGTTGGCTATAAGGGAAAGTTCACGTTTAAATTAAGCATGCCATAGACAGTGATATTCAGAGACAATAAGCAATTATGTTAATTTTTGTAAATTTTAATGTTTTTTTTCAGTTATTTAGATTTTTGTCTAGCAGCTCTCCATTTTGTTATTATAGCAGCTATCTGGTTGCTGGGGTTTTATTTTTTTCTAGTCACCAGGCAGTGGTTTGAATAAGAGACTGAAATAAATACAGGAAGGGGACTGAATAGGAAGATGAGTAATAAAAAGTAATAACAATAAAACTTTTAGCAAAATAGAGTGATGTGTTTTAGTCTGCCAGGGTCAGTGACTGATATTTGAAAGCTGGAAAGAGGAAGAAGAAGAAGAGGAAAAAATAAATAACAAAAAACTGTAAAGATCAGATCTTGCAGACCAAGGACAAATTTGCTAGGAACAAAACATTCTATAACATACTGAATGTTAACTTAAAGGTGAGTCCACTTAGGAGTCTTGGTATCAACAAACCCCTCCCTTCCCCCAGTTGCAGCCTGTTAGGCTTTGAGATAAGAAGCAGCTCTTTATACAGGGGCTTGATGAACTGCACTTAATCAATTAGCTGAGCAGGGCCAAGGAAGAACCTGGGGAAAATGAAAGTGCAGCAATCGGGAGGATAGTTCCCAGGACCAGCAGGTTTTTTTCTTAAAAAAGAGGTGAGCTGACCCAATGTTAAAATGTGTGTTTACGGCTTTTTTTCTACAAAAAGCATAAATATTAACTTGATATTTTACATTTTTCCCACTGCATCTGACCAGCACATTGGATTACAGAGTAGTGTCCAAAATCACTTTTGTGCTTAAAAATAAATTTGAGTTATGTGAACAGGAACAAATACCCAAACTAAAGCTAAAATAATAAAAGGAAGTGATTACCAAGTGCACTATATTTAGCCCACATTCGCCTAGTTGCAGTCTGTTAGGCTTTGAGATAAGAAACAGTTCTTTATACAGGGGCTTCTTGGTTAACTGCAGTTAATTACTTAGCGGAGCAGGGCCAATGGAGGACCTGGGAAAAAATTAAGCTGCAGCACTCTGGAAGATAGATCCCAGGACCAGCAGGTTTTTTTTCTTAAAGAAGAGGTGAGCTGAACCTATGTTAAAATGTTTGTGTTTATGGCTTTTTTTCTACAAAAAGCATAAATATAAAGCTTGATATTTTACATTTTCCCGTTGCATCTGATCAGCACATTGGATTACAGAGTAGTGTCCAAAATCACTTTTGGGATTAAAAATAAATTTGAGTTGTGAAAGTGAACAAATACCCACACCGAAGCTAAAATAATAAAAGGAAGTGATTACCAAGTGCACTATATTTAGCCCACATAACCACTGCTAATTACATAACCTGGTAACTAAAATTAAAACTCTGCTAAAGCAGAATAACTGAAAAAAAAAGAGAACTGTTCCAAAACATTAGCTCACTGCTAGTGAATGGCAAGAGATTACAAAGGAATATTAAAATGAGAAGATAGCAGACAAAAAACACCCCTGAGGTTTCATATGAACATCAGTTTTTCCACAAGACTCAGGAAATGAAATGGAAATGAACTCAAGATAAAACATTACAGTGTCATATTCACTTGCTAAAATAATCTCCTAGTAAGAGAATGCTGAGCAGGAGATATTCAGTCTGTCCTGTTCTCGGAGAGTAAACATATTCATTTTAGCACATGCTAGGTGCAGGCATGTACAGTCTATTGTCCTCAGTCTAACCACTGTTGAACTACATCTCTCCCAGCATAACCAGCACTCTGCCAAGGATGTAGTTCACTTGCCTGGTGTAGAATTCCAGGCTGCTCTTTGATCTATGCTGAACAGACAAATAAAAGGTTAAATATCATTGATGCCTCTGATCCACCCATACCATGCACCCTTTCCAATTTCAATTTGCTTTTCCAAGTGATAAGTAATATATAAAAAAAACTTTAAAAAAACACTGATCCTCTGATCCACCCTTACCATGCACCCTTTCCAAACCCTATTTGCTTTCCTAGTGATAAGTAATATGTATTACATATATAACTTTAAAACTGTTAATAAAATTGCCCGAAAAAATGCCTAAAGGTGACCATAGACGCAAAAATCCACTAGTTTGGAGACATGGCCAAACAAGCCGATCTTTCCCCGATATGCCACTAACGGGCATGGCTATATCGGGGGTGATCTCATAGGGCCGAACAATCGGATTACGATGAGAGCACAATGGGCTCCGACGGGACGGTCGGGACAAAATCAAACCTGTCTGATCGACCAAACGACCGATCTCTGCCGGGCGAAAAATGGCGGGACTCTCCACACACGGTCCGAAAAGTGTACGAATCCACGATTCGTACGATAGGATCTTTACGTCTATGGCCACCTTTAAAATAAAATATTGGCCAAGAGGGCTGTCCTAAAAAAGAATTTGATTGGCTGGAAATTAGGGATGTGCCAAATCCAGGATTCGGCCAGGATTCTGCCTTTTTCAGCAGGATTGGCCAAATCCTTCTGCCCGTCGGAGCCGAAATTTGTGTATGCAAAATAGGGGTGGGAAATTCCGTGACTTTTTGTCACAAAACAAGGAAGTAAAAAATGCTTTCCCCTTCTCACCCCTAATTTGCATATGCAAATCAGGATTCGGATTTGGTTCTGTATTTGGCCAAATATTTCGCAAATGGGTGGGTTCGACCGAATCCAAAATAGTGGATTCGGTGCATCCCTACTGGAAATAGGTGCATGTTGTCAAAAAACACCTGTTTGGTTAAATTGCAGTGGTCCCCCCCCCAAACTAAACAGATAATAGTGGGAACCAGTCAAAGCACATGCACAGGAATTAGAATGTAAAATGAGGGATATGCCATGTATGAGGATATACATCATGTTTTCACATTAAAGGAAAGAATCCCATATATGAAATGCAGAGTTTTTAGTTCTATATGACCATCAAACCTTCCTCTGTACACCCCACGTACAGGTATGGGGCCTAGTATCCAGAATACTTGGGACCTGGGGTAATCCTGGATCCAGCTGCAGGGGAGTGCAGGAGTAGACGCACTCAATTATTGCCATAAATAAACATCTATTTCACATGTGGGTCAGAATAAAAGGGGTAAAGTTGCCTAGCCTGCTTGCCCTGACCCCATCCCCCCCCCCACCCCCAGTTGTTATTCCAATACAATAATAGAGGTTATACAGGCCAGTACACCAGGTAGGTTCAACCAGGTATTGGTGAAAAGCAACTCCCTGCACATTTGTTAAGGCATGCTTAGAGTTAAGGTTCAGGGACTACTACAAGGCCACAAGATGAAAAAAAAAAAGGTGCAGAGAATTCTAGAAAAAAATCATAAAACAGACAAAGGGTAACAAACAACGATTGACAGCAAACAGCACATGAGAAAATCAAACAAGACGCTCACCTCTTGAGTACACCATCCGCATTCTGGTCCCAGGGCAAGGCATTTCCCACATGTCGTTGCACCAGAGGAGGAACACCTGTTTTCCACTGTAAAACAAAATATAAATATCATTTGTGCTGTTTACTCTCACCACCAGACTGAAAGCAGCTTTCTTATGGTGTGGGACAAATACAGAATTTACAGGCTCATATAGCAACAAAGGCAAAGGTTTTTCCAGTCTGGAATTAGGCCTGGGTGATTCTCGGAATCAAAATTCCCCCCTCCTACTATTGTTAATGAGGCTTGTTAAAAAAAACAGCCCTTGTGATTGCACACAATTTCCACTGACAACCGAGGGCAAAATGTGAGATTTTGAGTGGGTTAAAAAAATTTTTTGCAAAGGGACCTAAAGCGATAGTGCCCTTATTAGTAATTTAGCTCTCTACTCTGTACTTTCATTCTGGCAGCTCAGTAATCCAGGGTCAAGCTGTGATAAATCTCACATTTGAATTCAAATTCAACTTTTCCTGCTTTAGATGACCAGCAAGTTTGCTCAGGGTAAGTCCATCTGTGAGATTTATTTCCACCTAGATCGCGTTAAACCAAACGTAGAACCACTAGCACTGAGCATTTGGCAGCTTTTTGAGAGAAAGCAAGTTCATATCTCCAGAAATGTATCATCATCTTGGGCATCAATGCCTTAAATACCCACAATTAACACTGTGATCCGTGTAAATCAACAAAAGCCAAAGGTTTATAGATGTTTTTTAATGAAAATTAGCCATTAGAATGAGTTAAGTAGAATTGGTTCAAATGTCCAAAAGTAGAATCATTAAACATGAATTCTTAGTCTGTAACTTTACCAAACAATTAATTTTTAAGAAATCTACATGGCTTTTTATCATTTAAAATATTTATATAATGACTGTCTTGAGCAGGTTTCATTCCTTTACTCCAAATAGGGTGATACCCATTTCCAAGTAAAGCAGTAGCTCTGGATTTCATTGAGTTAAAAAGGTTTTATTAAGACATTCATAGGCCGAACGCGTGCCTTTGTGGGCACTTAGGGCTCTTACACATGAGCGTTCTGACCTGCGCTCCCCTGCGTTCCGTTTTTTGGCGTTCATATAGACGCAAGTCATTATTTCAAATGGGGCTGTACTCACTCAGGCGCGTGTAGGGGCCGAACGCAGGTTCAGACGCAACATGCTGCATTTTTCCTGCGTTCAGCGCCTACACGCGCCTGAGTGAGTACAGCCCCATTTGAAATAATGACTTGCGTCTATTCCTGCGCTCCCCTGTGGCTGAACGCCAAAAAACGGAACGCAGGGGAGCGCAGGTCAGAACGCTCATGTGTAAGAGCCCTAACTCATAGGCTTTTTACTTGTTTACTTGTTACACCTGCATTCAGCTGACTGCCACCTACTTGCTTAAACAGGTAAGAGCACCATTATCCAGAAAGCTCCCATAAACTCTATTTTAATCAAATAATTCACTTTTTTAAAAATAATATTTAAACCGCTGTCTTTTGATCACACCTTTGATCTTGACATGCTGTATGTTGCCATTAAATACATAGGACATTTATATGGCTCATAGACTCAGAACTTTGCCAGGTAATGAGATATTATAATGGCGCCTGGTTTTAATTTAAACTTACTCCATTATCTCTTCTGTTACCTGCAGATCATTATAGATGAGCCCCAGCTGTAACTACACTGCCTAGAAATAGGCTGAATACATACATATAGTTGAATGGGGCATAATAAATATCTATAGCAGTCAGTTCAGGCAGCTGGTAACAGGGACAAAGAGTTACTTATGATTCTGAAACATTCCAGCAATAGAAAACTGCCTTGATGCCTTAATGAGGGGAAACTCGCAGAGAGCTCCTGAACCTACTGTTTTTGATTATTAGGGATAGGAATACAAACATAAACTGGAAAATGACTAGTTAGGTCATTTGGATAGGAAAAAATTATGCCAGTGAACAGAAGAAACCTCTGTTTTCAACTGGGCAGAGTCCAAACAAAATTAGTGCATAATGGTGAACTTTTGGTTAATTTTTGGGTGGGGAGGGGAGAGAAATGTGCACCTGAGGAAAGGGTGTTCCCCTAATTCTTGTGCCACTTTTTATTTTAAATAGCAGTATGGATTGAAGCACACTTAAAACAGTTTTTTTTTCCAGCTCTGGTATGTAAATTGAGCCAGCTGCAACTGTACTGAGTAAATCAATGCAGGGGATTTGGGAATAAGCAATATTTGGGGAACACATAAACCCATCAAGCAAACAAATGAAAAAATATATATATTTTTTTATATTTTTTGACTGACCTCAATGTAAGTGCAAGATAATCCCCCATAAATGTAGAGAATATGTATGGGATCTATTATCTAGAACGCTTGGGACCAGGGGTTTTCTGGATAAGGGGTCTTTCCGTAATCTGGACATCCATATTTTAAGTCTTCTAAACAATCATATGACTATTAGATAAACTCAGTAGGATTGTTTTGCCTCACTAAAGATCTACTATATCTTAGTTATGATCATGTACAAGGTGCAGTTTTATTTTACAGGGAAAAAGGAAATCATTTTGACATTTTTTAATTATTTTATGAAAATGGAGTCTATGGGAGATGTCCATTCCATAATTTGGAGCTTTCTGGATAATGGATTTCCAGATAACACACCCATTACCTCTATACAGCTGTGAACTAATGTATATTGCTTAATCACTACATTTTCCAGGGAATGAAAGACAAATACTAAGCCACATGCAATAAGCCTAATGTAACCCTCTGTTTCTGTCACACCGACCCACGTGGCCCTCTATTCCACACACTCCACCAGTGTAGGGGTTGTTACTGCAACAGGCATAAGGACTCGAACACAGGCAGAGATATCATAACTTTACAATGCTTTATTGATTGGCACTGTCTGCTGGGGACCTGTAAAACAGTAAGGAGAACGCTGCCAATTTCAGGTACATCACAGGCCACCAGCCCACCTCTTCTGTGGAACTAAAGCACTCAGGAACAGAACAGTGATCGTATAGTGGATTTTACATAACAGAGGAAGTTTAACATAAAGTATAAACATACCTGTAAAACAGTAAGGAGAACGCTGCCAATTTCAGGTACATCACAGGCCACCAGCCCACCTACATTACAACAGGCAGTTAATTCAATACACCCCCACTGACATATTACAGGAAAATGTAAGGAAAAGCAACATAGCTAATATACATAGCACATTAGTACATAACAACCTCAGCATAGTACAATAAGCAGTTTATAACTGTGAGGATTACAGCATACAGGTTTTCTCATGGCAGACATTTTAGATCCCATGTGCTCTGCCTGTCTCCATTAATCACTTTGGGAATATGCTACAAACTACTAACCTGATAAAAGCATAATGCTGCTATAGCTGGAGGTAAGACAAGTTGATTCAGCAAAAGAATAACTCTTAAAATCAACCATAAAACTTTTGAGGTGATTAGAGCAGTAACAGACATCTTACCTCTTCTGTGGAACTAAAGCACTGAGGAGGGACCAGACCAAATGGTAGGATATAGACAGGGGGTAAGGGAAAGTCCATTAAGGATTGTGGTCTGGTAAAGATTCTGTTTAGAGTGTGGCTATGATCTTTCCCACAGAAGTTAGCTGCTCTGTTAGAACTATTTATTTCTTAACTAGAACATAATTAACAGTAAAACATTCAAAGGTATATTCTGCACTTTTGGTCAGTATTTTGGTATAGTCCAAGTGATTCTTCCTGTCAGGAATTTAACCTCTTGCAGATCTGAGATATTTGGCGAACATTTATATATTTAACTTAACTGTGTTAACCGTGTTACATTCACCCCTCCTTAATTTCGCCAAATATTTGTTACACCAACTGAATCAAAACTTTACATAGTATGTTGTGAGACTTACCAAAATTCACATCTACTCATTAAATTGGAATAATATAACATAGCGTTCTTATATTACAATAAGCTATATAGGTATCTGTGCTTACAATATAAGGTAATAGAGCCTTTTCCTCAGCCCTTTAGCAAAGGTTCATTTAAGAACTACTTAGAGGGTGTGCACTACCCTCGTACAGTAGGTAACACAAAGTGCCATTTACACAATGCTTAAATGAGGAGATACTATTTACATATGGTACTAAACCCCTTATCAATTTCTGGTTTTTATGCCACTAAACTATGCATACACACACCATTTGTCTTGCCTTATTTTTGTAAAATAAGCTCTTACATATTCCTATCAAAGCGCTAGTAGAGTGATAGTTTGTTCTATCCTTTATTTGTTAAGGGCATTGCCTAGCAATTTAAGTACTTCTAGCAACTGACTTTCAGTTTGGCAGCTAGATATTATGGCATTCATTGAGCAAATAAGTCTGTCCACTGGCTTTACAATCCTACCAGAACTTGTTTGAGTTAAACCTTCTACTGGACTTTGTGGAACTCTGGGTAAATGGGAAGATTCTTTGTCACTTGAAGCATGAGTAACATCACTTTGCCTATCTGACTGGAAAACAAAGTCACCTTGTTGGTTACTAAGCTGTGAATCCGACAAATCATTGGGTACTTGTAGGTCAAATAAAACTTCATTTCCAATGCCTTCTGTTTGTGCTGTATTTATATCATTACATGACTGTAGTGAATCTCCTCTCTCTGTATTATTTATTGGGCTACTACTCTCTTTATTTTGCAAAACCCAATTCAGGGTACTTTCAGTATCTCCTTCCTCACCAAAAGAGTCATGATGATCTTCTGCTTCCAAACTGGACACAGTAGAAGAATTGTCTGATGAATCTTCATCAGGGATCTCTAAAGGCAGAAAATTAACTGGTAGTATTAAGTTGCGATGCACTACTTGGATCTTTCCAGTTTTTGGATCACGTATCTGAAAAATGTGTATTTTTGGATTGGCCTTGACAACTTCATACACTGTAGACTCCCAAATGTCAGCTAGTTTACGTTTTCCTCGTTCTTTTCTGTTTACAAGTAGAACATGATCACCAGTATGAATTTGAAAGCCTTTTACTTTTTGGTTGTATTTCCTGGCCTGTCTCTTTTTTTCTTGACTTGAATGTTTCTGTGCTATACTTATTGCTTCCTGCAAACATTTCTCCATAGATGCAACAAATTCATCATGGCTTGTAACTGTCTCATCCTTTAATACACTTCTGAACAAGATGTCTACAGGCAACCGTGGGGTACGTCCAAACATAAGAAAAAATGGTGGATACCCTGTGGTTTCATGCACAGTGCAATTGTATGCAAAGGTCAGTGTTTGGATCATCTGTGGCCATTTACTTTTTGCTCTCGGAGTTAAGGACCTTAACATATTTCCTAGAGTACGGTTAAAACGTTCTGCTTGACCATTTCCCATAGGATGATAGGGTGTTGTGTGAGATTTTTCTACTCCAGCAATTTGTAGAAGCTCATTGATCAGTTCACTTTCAAAATTTGATCCTCTATCTGAATGTAATCTTTCAGGAAATCCATATATACAGAAGAAATTATCCCAAAGTTTACGGGCTACTTGCTTGGCTGTCTGGTTTAAACATGGGAATGCATGAGCTATTTTTGTAAAATGGTCTGTAACAACTAGAACATCAACACTTTCATTATTTCTGTCCTCAGCGGACCAAAAATCAATACATACAAGTTCCATTGGGTGGGTAGTAAGAATGGATTCAAGAGGCGCTCTTCCTTCTGGTTCTAGAGTTTTACTGACAACACATCTCTTACATTGTCTTACATATGTTTTAATATCGTCTTCCATCTGAGTCCAGAAAAATCTTTCACGCGCTAGAAAGTTTGTTCTGTCTTGACCTTGGTGTCCAGCATCATCATGGATTCCTTTCAGAACTTCCCTTTTTAGAGAAGAAGGGACCACAAACTGGTATCTCTTAATTCCAGACCTGTTCCTTGAAACTCTGTAAAGAATTCCATTGTCCAACTTGAGCTTATCCCAGTGCTTTAGCAATCTCAAAGTCTTTTGGGATTCATAAGAACGTTCCCTACGGGATGGTCTTCTCCCTCTTTGGACAAAGTATATGGCCCTGGAAAGGTCATCATCTTCACTCTGCTTAGTTTGAAGATCCTTTAAGGAGAACTTTGGAAGTGGAATTGATACTTGCTGTATCAGAGTATTCACTCTTGGTTGTATCAGTACTGTGTGGCGTATTTGACCATATGCAGGTTGCAAGTGGTTTTGCATTACTGCTTTAACTTCTTCACTTGTCATCAAACAGGAATTAGGGACTGTATGAAGTGGCGTATGCTCCACTCCTTGGACACTCACTGAAAGTCTAAATGATTCCTGAACTGCATCCTTATCAAAAGTTTGGCAAGTTTCCAACAGATCTTGGTAGGGTTCTGCTACGATTCTGTTGTTGATTCTTGTCTTTACAAATGGTTGACGACTTAGGAGATCAGCTGGTATATTCTGTGTTCCTGGCACATATTTCAAGTCAAAATCATACGGTGAAAGTTTGGCAACCCACCTCTGCTCACAAGCATCCAACTTTGGTTTGCTCATTATGTATGTGAGGGGGTTGTTGTCAGTCCATGCAGTGAAGCGGTGTCCTTTTAACCAGTGGCTAAACTTGTCACACACTGCCCACTTTAGAGCTAGGAATTCAAGGCGATGTGCTGGGTACTTTGACTGGGACTTAGTTAGAGCCTTGCTAGCAAATGAAATAGGCTGAGCCCTCTTCCCGCATTCCGACATCTGACTAAGTACTGCGCCAAGTCCATCCATAGATGCATCTGTTGACAGTATAAAAGGCTTGCTAAAGTCTGGGTGTGCTAGCATCACCGTGTTTTGGAAATCTGCTTTCAAATCATCAAAAGCCTTCTGACACTCTATAGTCCAGTCTTCAGGGCAAATTTTCCTTATAATGGTTTTTCTTTGTCCATTTCTCTTTGACATATGCCTGCCTTGTTTTGGCTCAGCTGTTAACTGGTAAAGTGGCTTAGCTGTTTTCGAAAGTCCTGGAATGAAATGAGAATAATAATTTGCTAGTCCTAAAAATGACCGTATTTTCTTTACTGATGGTGTTCTCTTATCCATCTCCATCAGGTCACTCACAGCAACATTGGTTATTGCTGAGATTTTCTCTGGGTCAGCTTTTATTCCTTCCCTTGTGATGAAATGTCCCAAAAACTTGACAGATTGCCTTAATAGTTTACATTTCTTGGGAGCTAGTTTCAGGTTATGTTCACTAAGCCGACTAAAGACCATCTCGATTCTGTCAATGGCTTCCTGTTCAGTCTTTCCAAACACCAAGAGGTCATCCAAATAACATAACAAACTTAGGTAATTTTGGTCACCGAAGATTGATGTCATCATACGGGCAAAAGTTGCAGGGCTATTGCATAATCCCTGTGCCATTCTGTTATACTCAAACAGTCCAACAGGTGTAATGCAAGCGGTGTACTTCTTGTCATCTTCGTGTATTGGGATGTTATAAAAACCTGATGTTAAGTCCATAGTGCTAAACCAGCAATTCCCACTAAGAGAAGCTAGAGCATCTGTTTGATTTGGTAAGGGATATGCATCCTTTATTGTACGAGCATTCAGCCACCTGAAATCTGTACAAATCCTGGGTTCCCCAGACGGTTTCCATGCTAAGACAAGTGGTGAGGCCCACTCGCTATTGGATTTCCGAATAATTCCCTTCTCCTCCATTTCATTCAAGACTTCTCGCATTTTTTGAAAATGTGCAGGAGGGACTCTTCGGTATGGAAGGCGAAAAGGTCGGTCATCTGTTAGTCTTATACGATGTATAACGTCTTTGGCCTCACCACAGTCCAACTTCCCCCTGGAAAAGATCTGTTCATAATGAGTAATTAGTTCTCCCAGTTTTTGTTTCCAGAACTCTGAGACCTCACATAAATCTATATTCAACTCTTCCAAGCCAAGATTTTTCAGTACGATCCTCATATCTTCATGAGGTTTATACTCCTCAGGTATGGAACATTCTCTTTTCATAGAATTACCAGTGCAAGTATTTTCATGTACTGTGTGATATTGTAACAGCTTTGCTTTTTCCTGACAGTCCAGTTCAAAGTCTTCTAAAGCAATACAAGGGTGGACATCAGCAATTTTTGCATTTCTCCGAATGGTTATTTGCTTATCAGATGTATTAATCACCTTCATGGGAATCCATCTGTCACCCCATAATGATGTAACTGAGCGCCCTACCAATACATTACGTGGGCAAGACTTGGAAGTAGTAGGCTCTATAATAACTGTGCTCCCAACTGATAAGCTACACTTCTCTGGGAGTTTACCCCATACTAAATGTTCCTGATGGGGTTGTAAGACAATACAAGTATTAAGCTTTACGGTGCCTACTTTCTCTGGGATCATGTCACCTTTCCATCGGCTTACATTAGCTAAAAGGTGTAAAAAGGAATTTGAATCTTCATCGCTATGCTTTTCAGGAGCCGCTAGCACTTTCCAAAAATTGTCATCTTTTTTTAGCTGATGGATAATATGTTTGATAACATTTGTACCAATAATTATATCATCAGTTTGCCCTGGCACCACTAGTATTGGCACAATCATTTTACAGTTAAACATTTCTAACAGTATTTCGTACTGAGCTCTTGGGTTTACTCTGTTGCCACCACAACCTACAAGTACAATACCACTTGGTGAACCAGAACATTGTTTTAGTAAATTAGCTTGCACTAATTTCTCCTCTACTTGTTCACTGATTGTACAGGCCATTGAGCCACTATCAATCATAGCATTTAGTTCACATTTTTCTTGAACAACAACAGTAGTATAGAACAAGTTGTCATATGGTGCGACCCTTTGTGTTCGTTGAAATACTACCAATGTCTTGTCAGTTATGGATTGAGCATGTTCCCTATAGCAATTCTCTAGGTCATGGACATCATGGGAAATTGGGGTTTGTGAATTTGTGCCCACACTACACCCCTCTACATGCAGGCTTTCTAGTTTAACTGATGTGTCAGTTTCCTTTTTGGACATTCCTGCCTCTTATGACCTGATTGCCAGCACAGGAAACATAAATTGTTCATCATACAATGTGCTTTTGTAGAGTGTTTGCCATCTTTGCATATATCACAAGTATTGTGCCTCCTTGAATGGGTTAACCCAGCTGTTACAGGCAGCACCGGGTGCTGATAGGCCCCTTGAACTGGGATTACCTTCTCTAGCAATGTAATTAATCTCTCAACATTTGTATTATCTTCCTCTTTAATATAAGATGGAAGGTTCTCTTTTACTGGAGGTTCAGAAAAGTGGGAATCAGTTGATACATTTAAGATCTCCCCCTTCTTGCTAGCTATGGTTTTGACTGGCTTACATTCGGGCCTCAGTCTCTTGTCTCTATGATAACTATCCATCATTTCTTGAACCTCACCCACAGTCCACTTTTCAGCGGGTTTACACCTGAATACACACTGCAAATCTGGCTCTGGGCAGTGTCTAATAAACATCATTGCCACCTCGTGACCTGGGTCTTCCACACATTTCCCTTGCCTTTTTAAACACTCATTGGCAAGATCAATGACTTGATTTAAATGAATCCAGTAGTCTAGACTACTCTCACCAAGCTTTGGGAGTGTGGAATAAAAGTCTGCTAATGGGGTTGCGGAGGATATGGCTTCCCCAAAATGTTGCTTCAAGATACTGTAAATCGCTCTTGGGTCACGTTTAATATCTATAGATGGGTTATTTCTGACCCCAATTTTCACTAGTTCTTTTGCACGACCCATAAGTCTATCCATAATCTCTTTACCATGCTCAGCAAGTTGGTAACCCTTTTTAGTAAGGTAAGACTGCATAATTTCCTCCCATTCATATACAGTACATTTATCATTTTCATCTCCCCTAAATACAGGGGGTTCCTTTACTTTTGCATTGAGTATCCAATTTAATTTAGCCCACTCCTCAGTTTGCTTGTCACTCACTGGCGCAGTGTCACCAAGTCTGGTGTTTTGGGCTGCTAACCCTGTTATAATTGAGTGGCTAATCTGTTGTCCAACTTCTTTTATAAGATCGGACAAAAACTGAGGGTTTTCAGATGTACCCTGCATGTAGCTAGCTGCACCTCTGCAATAAGGGTCACTATTTTGTATTGTTCCTCCTACCTGTGCAGCGTGCTGATGTTGCAGTTCAGCTACACCATGACCAGTTAGTGCAGGTGAACCAGACCTGGTCAGTGAACTTTCAGGCTGAATTGCTGACATGCCAAAACTTAAATTTACATTACTTATTTTGTCACGTGATTGAATACCTCTTCCCCGTGGTGCAGGGGTTGATTGTAAGTGCCCTGGAGGTGTTGTGCGATGCTCAGACATATTGTCTTTCTATACCACTTACAGAGTCCTTGTAAAATAGTCTCTCAAACCTTTGAACAAAGTCCACTTATTTGTTTATCAGCTGCAGTTACCGCTGGCGAATATGAGAATCCTCACTGGTCACCGGTGCAAATCGATGAAATCCGAGTCACGGCACCAAATGTAACCCTCTGTTTCTGTCACACCGACCCACGTGGCCCTCTATTCCACACACTCCACCAGTGTAGGGGTTGTTACTGCAACAGGCATAAGGACTCGAACACAGGCAGAGATATCATAACTTTACAATGCTTTATTGATTGGCACTGTCTGCTGGGGACCTGTAAAACAGTAAGGAGAACGCTGCCAATTTCAGGTACATCACAGGCCACCAGCCCACCTCTTCTGTGGAACTAAAGCACTCAGGAACAGAACAGTGATCGTATAGTGGATTTTACATAACAGAGGAAGTTTAACATAAAGTATAAACATACCTGTAAAACAGTAAGGAGAACGCTGCCAATTTCAGGTACATCACAGGCCACCAGCCCACCTACATTACAACAGGCAGTTAATTCAATACACCCCCACTGACATATTACAGGAAAATGTAAGGAAAAGCAACATAGCTAATATACATAGCACATTAGTACATAACAACCTCAGCATAGTACAATAAGCAGTTTATAACTGTGAGGATTACAGCATACAGGTTTTCTCATGGCAGACATTTTAGATCCCATGTGCTCTGCCTGTCTCCATTAATCACTTTGGGAATATGCTACAAACTACTAACCTGATAAAAGCATAATGCTGCTATAGCTGGAGGTAAGACAAGTTGATTCAGCAAAAGAATAACTCTTAAAATCAACCATAAAACTTTTGAGGTGATTAGAGCAGTAACAGACATCTTACCTCTTCTGTGGAACTAAAGCACTGAGGAGGGACCAGACCAAATGGTAGGATATAGACAGGGGGTAAGGGAAAGTCCATTAAGGATTGTGGTCTGGTAAAGATTCTGTTTAGAGTGTGGCTATGATCTTTCCCACAGAAGTTAGCTGCTCTGTTAGAACTATTTATTTCTTAACTAGAACATAATTAACAGTAAAACATTCAAAGGTATATTCTGCACTTTTGGTCAGTATTTTGGTATAGTCCAAGTGATTCTTCCTGTCAGGAATTTAACCTCTTGCAGATCTGAGATATTTGGCGAACATTTATATATTTAACTTAACTGTGTTAACCGTGTTACACTAAGTAATAAGTATAATCACCAATATATATATATATAAAGCATTTTGAAGGATGCAAGCCTTTGTGTGCATAGGAAAGTACTGTACTCTAACTAAAAAGGCCTGGCCCATAGGCGTGTCTGATTTAACTTTATTAGACTATTCGGCAGAAATTACAGTAATGTTGTCCTGTGAAAGAGGAACATGTTTCTAATGTAGATAATGGGCATTTCTATATTATGTGAGCACAGGGTTCACCATGATGACAATTTAAAGGTGAGGCTTTGTTCAGTACCTAATGTAAAAACTACCTCCACAGACATGATGCCACCTCAGGTTTAACCTATAGTCGGTGACACCTACAACAGCACCAGGTCCTTTCTGCTGACAGCTCATAAACCACCCTTTCTGAAGTTGGAACTAAATCAGTGGAAATATATAAATGCATTTTCTTCTTTAGGGTCAGGGCACACACTCAGATTCAGGGCCCGGAGACAAATCTCCTCTTCTTCGGGGGACTAATCTCCTAATGGGATGGCACTCGGAGCGATCCGTTTTCTGAAGTCACCCGAAAACATGGCTCTGCATGCACACATTTCCCATAACTTACTGTATCTAAAGGGGAATCTCAGAGGAATGAATTACATAAAATGTAAGGATGCACTGAATCCACTATTTTGGATTCGGCTGAACCCCCGAATCCTTTGCAAAAGATTCGGTGAATCTCGACCGAATCCGAACCCTAATTTGCATATGCAAATTAGTGGTGGGAACGGGAACCCATTTTTTACTTCCTTGTTTTGTGACAAAAAGTCACGCGATTTCCCTCCCCACCCCTAATTTGCATATGCAAATTAGGATTCGGTTCGGCCAGGCACAGGGATTCGGCCGAATCCTGCTGAAAAGGCCGAATCCTGAACCGAATCCTGGATTCGGTGCATCTGTAATAAAATTGTCCAAATAGATATCTAAAGCCTCAGTATAGCACCTGGTCTGCACTGGTAGCCAAAGCTAAAAGCCAGACAAGTTACAGATATAAGCAGACATATTAAGGCTGAATTCTTCTACATAATTTCTTATAGGGCTGGGTCTGTTTATGAACCTGGAAGTAATTACTGTTCCTTATAACTCAGTTAGGCTGAAAACAGTAATGTTTCATAAGTATGGAGTTTTACAATTTCTTTAAAAAAAATATAGATACGTAAGGTACAGGCTTTTAACAGAAAAAAAAGTGAAAAAATGGGGAAGTGCTCTGTGCACAGGCTGTAGACAGAGAGGAATACAAGTGGGAGATGGTGGGTGGCTGATTAGTATATGTAATAACATATGTAAAAGAAATGATTGTATTGCTACAAGCAGCCTTAAACTTGTTACATAGGCTCACTCCCCAAACATTACTATCTTTAGGGACAATTCAAGGCCTCTGCCATTCAGGAAGCGCAAATTGCAGTACTGCAGACTTCAGCCGGCACATTTACCCTCTGCCTACAGAGAACGCACTCTTAGCAAATATTCACTTTTATGCTATGGGATCTGTGACAAGAAAGAATTTGTGTTGCCATTTAAACTTTTGAGACCTGATATTGCACAAGCTGGCCAACATGGAGTCAGGGTCAGACTGGGGTGTCAGTGTCCTTCATGCAAATGGAAGGGCCTTCCTCCAGACGTCCAACCTTGCACAGCTACAAGCCTCCCCCCATGCAGTGAATACTAAACTGCACGGAGTAATCAGGAACCCAATCATTTAGAATCTATGGACTTTCAGAACCATGTAATCAAAGGGTAATTAGAGTAAGAAAAGATCATTACAGGCTATAATTTATCTGAGGCAGCAGCTGGATATACAGGTATTGATTGGATCCCTTATTGGATGGAAGGCCATCTCCCATAGGGGCAGATTCACTAAAGGGCGAATTGTTAACAACCGATTCACACCACTACGCTAATTCACTACAATGTGAAGTTGTGTCCTGGGTGCCGAACGCTGGCGACTTTTTGTTCGTTTATGCCTAGCAAAAAGTCGCTAGTGATCTTACGCTTAAGTCAATTTGAACAGGGCGGTACATTAAATTTGTATGGACGTCTTTATTAGAGATGTTGGTGCAAATGCTTGAAGTAGCCACTTTTTATTACAAATGACCAAGGAACTCGGAGCGCTTAGTTTTCCATAGTCGCCCGAAGTTGCCTCACGGGGCGATTTACATTCTAGCCAGCGGGAAGGCAGTTCAGGGAGATTAGTCGCCCCAAAGAAGAGGAGATTTGTCCCGGAATCTGACCGTGTGTCTCTGCCCTTGATGCGCCAACAAGCTTCTTTTGGTTACTTTTAACATAGCTATAACAAGGGAAGAGATGAAAGAATAAAGGTGCTTGATCTTCTGAGGCAGAACTATTTAACTACTGCTTCCTTAAAATGCATAATACATTAAGGGGCAAATTTATTAAAAGTTGAATTGAAAAATCAAATTAGATTTTTTTTTTTTTTTTTTTAAAAATGTATGTTAAAAATTGTCAAATTCGACTAGGGAATTATCCACACTCAATTAAAATTGTAAAAAAAAATTAATTTGATTTTCAAGATTTATCTGGCCCTTTAAGAATTTGAGCTATCGACTATTCGCCACCTAAAACCTGCCGAATTCATGTATGTCAAGGGGAGATGTCCAGTGACCAATCTGACATTCGAGTTTTTTCGGAGAAAAAACTTCATTTCAGTTTGGTCGAATTCAAATCAAATGTGTTTTCTGGGTCGGTAAAATTCCCCTGGAGTTTTACATATTCGATTTTTTTAATAAATAATCGAATTTCGAGTAAAATCAAATTCGTGAGTTCCCTTGATAATATGCCTCCCCATCTGACCTTTAATGAGATAGAAAAAATTAATAATGCAGTGTTATAGCTAGTGAAACAATTATATATTGGGACAATGCCCCAGCAGACATTTTTGGTATATGGTTACATAGTTAAATTGGGTTGAAAAAAGACAAAGTCCATCAAGTTCAACCCCTCCAAATGAAAACCCACATACACACACCCCTCCCTACTTTTAATAAATTCTATATACCCATACCTATACTAACTACAGAGTTTAGTATCACAATAGCCTTTGATATTATGTCTGTCCAAGAAATCATCCAAGCCATTCTTAAAGGCATTAACTGAATCAGCCATCACAACATCACCCGGCAGTGCATTCCACAACCCCATTGTCCTCACTGTGAAGAACCACCTACCCCTATATATCGTCAACAGTAAGCCAATAGAACATCAAGGGATGCATTGCAAGCATATATTGCTTCAAAAAACAGTAAATGCTACCTGCTAAATGTTCCTTATAAGTCACTGGTCGATGGCAATTCCTGTGACATTCTTTGTTTTCTAAAACAGCTATTCAGTGTTCCAGTTTCCCTGTGTATTACAAACAGCAAGATCTACTGTTTCTCCTACACAGAACTACACAGAATCAACACCCCTGTGAGTTTCAGATATCACCTCTTGGAAGAGTTACAATGTGCCATTGAGACTGGATTAGTGGAAAAGTTTATATGCCGAGGACTTCCCACACCAGTCAACTGAATTGAAGAAGCTGCTCGGATTAGTAGTGAAACGTCTTCAATAATTACTCAGCAAGTCCAGTTGTTTTAGAATCACTTATATTAGATACCATGACCTGTATATATATATACAGAATAACATGACCTGGATAAATGAAAATCTTCATAGTCATATTGCCATTCATTTTGAAGAGAATACTCTTAAACTGGTTCGGGAATGTGAAAGAACAGATAGAAAACTGGCAGACTATTGAAACCATCTACGCTTTAATTCAAGGTGCAGAAACCATCCCTGAACAGAGGCGGGGGCCTTCGACACCACATGTCTGCTACATACAATGCTGTACCCCGGAGGTTTCAGAACACTTCACACATCCATTCATGCAACTCTCACAAGTTACACCTGTTTCTAGCAGTTACATGACACATTTTTAATCCTATCACAGTAACTACACAGAATCAACACCTCTGTGAATTACAGATGTCACCACTCTGAAGAGTTACAATGTGCCATTGTGATTGGATAAGTGGAAGAGTTTATATGACGAGGATTTCCCATACCAGTCAGTTGAACTGAAGAAGCTGCTCACATGAGTAGTGAAACGTCTTCAATAATTATTCAGCAAGTCCAGTTGTTTTAGAATTACTTATATTAGACATACTATAACCTGAGTGAATGAAAATCGTCATAGTCATTTGTACATCTGCTAATAAAAATTACCCAGTAAAAGTGAGTAAAAGTAAAATAGCATAAGGGGAATATTATCAGGAAAAACAAGTTATACAGGCACAGTGCCGGGTTGCCTTTATTACACTACAGCTAGGCCTGCCGGGGCAACTGACGTGCTCTTAGTGTCAGCCAGAAATGTTAGAAACAGAAAGTCATTTAGGGTAATTCTTTAGGGTGCAAAAGAGAACAGAGACAGGGCATATACAGATTAAGCAGTGCCAGTGACAGACAGACATGGGTCACCTTTGTCAATGATACACCTTTCAATTATGTGAATAGGAGTCCCCAAAACCCTGCACTTACTCTGCCAGATAAAATACTGAGGTGCTTGTGACGGGTGCACAACTATTTGTAAACATATATACCTGGATCCTCCTCCCAAAACAGTAAAATGGGTGTGGCTAAAAAATGGATCAATCATGTCACTTTGTATAAAAATGTGTGAAGTTCTATTGACTGTAAAAAACATTACCAAGCGTTCAGGGAGTAGCAGCACAGAAAGCCTGTGCATCGTTTGAAATGCTGAGTGTGGCCGAACAATGGTACATAAGTCATGTGAGACTGAGCTGATGTAGCTAAGTGTATGTATAAAGACCTGGGATCACAGTGCATAATATCCATGTAATCAGATTTTACCTGCATGTCAAGTCAGTTACTTACAATAAACATATTGTTTTTTGTGTGGTACCATAAGAGTCAACAAAGAATCCCCCAAAAATGTGTCTATCCATATGGAAGCTTTTAAATTCATGAGAGTAAAGGTGGCCATACACAGGCAGATAAAAGCTACCGATTCTGCACGTGTATGGGGGCTTCCGATGGTTCTTCCCGATTGATCTCTGGCCAAAAATTGGGCAGATATTGATCAGGCAGGTTTGATTTTTCTATGTGATTGAGGGTCGCAATGATCCTCGTTCTGTCAATTTCCTTCATTATAATCCGATCGATTGGCCCTAGAGCTGAACGATCGGATTAACCCAATATCTCCTTGACGTTGTTGGGCATACAGGGGAAAGATTTCGCCAAATGAGCGGATCTTATCATGTATGACCAACTTTAGACAGTGGTTATGGGTGCTTGCCCACTGATATGTTCATAGCTGCCATAGGAACTGCAGTAACACTCAGTCCTCAGTAATTTCACTCTTTGCTTTAATGAAAAGCACATTAAGTACTGCATCAAGCAGGCAGTTGCTACTTTACAATATTATATTTTTGGAATGTGGTTTCTATATCCTGAGAATGCTACACCCTGCCTAGTGAGATCTGCCAGAGCCCCCCATACAGCAGTTACAACATAAGCTGTTCTCTGTATACTGATGATGGGTGTGTGCATCTTTTTAAGCCAAAGTAATGCTTAAAGTATGTTTCCGTATAATAGGGTATGTTGTGACCTCCAGATATTTCAGGAAAACTTCCCATAATTTGTTCAAATCTGGGATAGAGCGCACGCTCTTCCAGCTGCATTGGGCAAGCTATTTTCAGATGGTGCCTGCAGCCTTGGCATCATTTTAACAAATATTTTACAACCTGTGATTAATACATTTTACTCTCTGAAACAAGAGATGGAAATTTCTTATAATAGAAATCTGTGCACCGAATAACACTCAAATAAACTAAATAAAATTAAAAGAAAACTTTTTTAACTCCAATGTTTTGGAACTTTTTATGAGCCCATTGGCAAGGACAGGTATGCCAGGCTCATAGCAAAATCCATGTAACCAGCCACAATTTAGCCTCATTATTGAAGGCATCCAAATTCCACTGATTCACTTATTAGCCAGCAGTTGTTGGAGGGTGCTGGGATTTATGGATTATATAAGCAGAATGTATATAGATTTGATATTCATAAGTATAATGCAATAGTTGGCATTACGGTGTGATTCCCACAGAGAGCAATGGGGGCAGAGGGTTATTGGAGGCAATGGGAAAAATAGGCCATGGAATTTCAAATACATGAAAACCCAAACACATGCCCAATAATAGTAACTATTTATGGCATCTTCGGGCAATATACTGGCATTTGCTTAATGTAAGGATTGGCAGGTCAGGTCTGGCAGAAACCCTGTTTTTTTTTTAACTCCGTTCAGCCAAGGCACAGTGTAAGGTACACTCCCTGCATTCACAAGTCACCTGCAGGATGCAGACGTGGCCAGCAACTATGAAAACTCTGGTGTAGTCTCCAGCTGCCAAACTGTAGGGAGCCATGATGTATACCCATGCTAAGTTAACAAAACCAAACAAAATTTACCTTCTCCTTATTATATCTTTTTCCATATTGCTTACCTGAAAGAGTAAGGGACCGGAAAAACTTTCCCCTTATCTCACCACCTCTTCTCTTACATACTCTACTTTCACTTCTACCTTTGAGTTAGGGCAGGGGCACATGGGCCTGGCGACTAATCGCCTCTCCTTTGGGACGACAATCTCCCCGAACTGACTTCCCCCTGCTATAATGAGAAAACGCCAGCGCAATGGCACTCGCGGCGCTTCGATTTCCGAAGTCGCCTGAAGTTGCCTCACGAGGAAACCTCAGGCGACGTTGGAAATCAAAACGCCGCGAGTGCATTGCGGTTAGTGGCAGGTCGGGAGATGGGGAAGTCCGATCGTTCGAGAGAGTCCTCATTAATTTCACTCTTTGCTTTAATCAAAAGCACATTAAAGGGATACTGTCATGGGAAAAAATTTTTTTTTCAAAATGAATCAGTTAATAGTGCTGCTCCAGCAGAATTCTGCACTGAAATCCATTTCTCAAAAGAGCAAACAGATTTTTTTATATTCAATTTTGAAATCTGACATGGGGCTAGACATTTTGTCAATTTCCCAGCTGCCCCATGTCATGTGACTTGTGCTCTGATAAACTTCAATCACTCTTTACTGCTGTACTGCAAGTTGGAGTGATTATCACCCCCTCCCTTTTCCCCCCAGCAGCCAAACAAAAGAACAATGGGAAGGTAACCAGATAACAGCTCCCTAACACAAGATAACAGCTGCCTGGTAGATCTAAGAACAACACTCAATCGTAAAAACCCATGTCCCACTGTGACTCCTTCAGTTACATTGAGAAGGAGAAACAGCAGCCTGCCAAAAAGCATTACTCTCCTGAAGTGCAGGCACAAGTCACATGACATGGGGCAGCTGGGAAATTGACAAAATGTCTAGCCTCGTGTCAGATTTCAAAATTGAATATAAAAAAATCTGTTTGCTCTTTTGAGAAATGGATTTCAGTGCAGAATTCTGCTGGAGCAGCACTATTAACTGATTCATTTTGAAAAAAATTTTTTTTCCCATGACAGTATCCCTTTAAGTACTGCATCAAGCAGGCAGTTGCTACTTTACAATATTTTTTGGAATGTGTTGAGTGTCTATATCCTGAGAATGCTACACCCTGCCTAGTGAGATCTGCCAGGGCCCCCCATACAGCAGTTACAACATAAGCTGTTCTCTGTATACTGATGATGGGTGTGTACATCTTTTTAAGCCAAAGTAATGCTTAAAGTATATTTCCATATGATAGGGTACATTGTGTCATTTGGATATTTCAGGAAAACTTCCCATAATTTGTTCAAATCTGGGATAGAGCGCACGTTCTTCCAGCTGCATTGGGCAAGCTATTTTCAGATGGTGCCTGCAGCCTTGGCATCATTTTAACAAATATTTTACAACCTGTGAGTGATTGATACATTTTACTCTCTGAAACAAGAGATGGAAATTTCTTATAATAGAAATCTGTGCACCGAATAACACTCAAATAAACTAAATAAAATTAAAAGGAAACTTTTTTAACTCTGATGTTTTGGAATTTTTTATGAGCCCATTGGCAAGGACAGGTTTGCCAGGCTCATAGCAAAATCCATGTAACCAGCTACAATTTAGCCTCATTATTGAAGGCATCCAAAGTCCACTGATCCACTTATTAGCCAGCAGTTGTTGGAGGGTGCTGGGATTTATGGATTATACAAGCGGAAGGTATATAGATTTGAAATTCATCAGTATAACGTGATATTCATAACAATGTAAAAATTGCTTGTGTTGGCATTACGATGTGATTCCCACAGAGAGCAATGGGGGAAGAGGGTTATTGGAGGCAATGTGAAAAATAGGCCATGGAATTTCAAATACATGAAAACCCAAACACATGCCCAATAATACTAACTGTTTATGGCATCTTTGGACAATATACTGGCATTTGCCAAAATGAAAGGGTTGGCAGGCCAGGTCTGGCAGAAAACCTCCATTCTACCAAAATTCATTAGTGTAAGGTACACTCCCTGCATTCACAAGTCACCTGTAGGAAGCAGACGTGGCCAGCAACTATGAAAACCCTGGTGTAGTCTCCAGCTGCCAAACTGTAGGGATCCATGATGTATACCCATGCTAAGTTAACAAAACCAAACAAAATTTACCTTCTCCTTAATACATCTTTTTCCATATTGCTTACCAGAAAAAGTTCCCCCTTATCTCACCACCTCTTATCTTACATACTCTACTTTCACTTCTACCTTTGAGTTACAGTATACTGTAGAAGAGATATTCTGCTCTAAAAGGGGATTTTACAGCTCTGAATATAATTATGCCCTTTATATACTTTCTAATCTCTAGTTCACTTTTAAGGTTTAGCATTTTATCTTGGTCTCCAAGCTGATAATGAAGTTGCACATGGAAACACTGCAGAATCAGCCATTCAAAGTCCCAAGAACATTTAGGGCAGCAATCCAACTATTTTTTCCATAATAAAAGTCATTACACATTAAATATTTTCATTGGTTTTGGAGTTAACTGTAAGGGACATATTTATCAAGGGTCGAATTTAGAGTTTATGGGAGTTTATAAAAACTGCTGATAATTTCTCTGCATGTATTGCCGATCGTACGATTTTCAATGACTGTCACCAGCTTTGTCGGACATAAAATTTCGTACGATTGCTGTCAGGGGCAGAACATTGGATAATCTGTTCTTTTACTACTTTATTTGATCGGAATGGTTAGTGGCAGGTCGGGAGATGGGGAAGTCCGATGATTCGAACGATCGGATCTTTGCGTCTATGGCCAGCTTTAGCTAGGAACTACAGGTATTCCTTAGTATACAGAAATACAAGTGACCTGTTGACCATTTAAAATAGAAAAAAACAAGTTTTCTATTTAACTTAAGCTAATATTCCCTTCAGAATCTCTACATAAACTACGCCCCCGTTTATTCTTAGAGAGAAAAGCCTGATATTTCAGAACATGACTGCCTTTTTCACTGTGTAAGCATAGCTGGCTCTGAGCTTAGCCACAAAGCTGTCTGACACAAATACAGTATGTGATCTCAGCCTCACTGTACTCAGAATAAGTAACACGTGTGCAGAGCTCCATGCGTGTTGCTTTGGAACAGATAGGTCAGAAAATCTGGAACTGGTAAACTGAGACAGAGCAGGCAAAAAAAGCTCATGTTTTAAGATTTTACCAAATTAGGTTCAATTCACTTATTTTCTACAACCAATCCATGCAGTGCATGTAAATAACAATTATCCCGTGGCTAAGAGCATGGGCTGCTTGGTCAGCACACGGGTAACCCTGTAAACCAGATCTGATGTCTTCCAGAAGACGCACATATACCAACCCCTGCAGATGTCTAAAGCTGGCCATAGATGCAAAGATAAAGATGAACGAAAATTATTTTCGTATGATTTATGGACCGTGTGTGGATTGTCCTGACATTTTTTCGTACCATGTCAATCGGTCGTTTAGTTGATCGGACAGGTTAGAAAGATTTCTGACGATAAACGATAATCTGACGATCTCAATGGGTGACACTAGTCACTAGTATTTGTCGGACATAACCTTCGTACGATTGTTGTCACGGGCAGAACATAATCTGATTTGTTCTTTTACTACTGTATTTAATCTGAATGATTAGTTGCAGGTCAGGAGATAGGGCCATAAGACCATTCGTAAGATAAGAAGCTTAAATCTGCATTTCTATGCTTAATGGTGGCCATAGACGCACAGATCCTATCCTAAGAATCGAGGATTCGTACGATTTTCGGATTGTGTGTGGTGAGTACAGACTTCTTTTGTCCGGCGTAGATCGGACAGGTTTGATTTTGACCTGACCGATCCAGCCGGAGCCCATTGCGCATCGTAATCGGAAAGTTCAGGTTACCCCCGATATATAAGAAAATCCTTTATCCAAAGATAACTGTCCCAAGGCTTTTTTTTCCATAAAAAATATTATTTTATTTAAATTAGCATTAAAATTCAGTTACAAACAACCCCACCAGGCCCTTATATGTTATCGCCTGAGAACTGGGGCGAGTCCCTTAGGCTTAACTAAATGGAAATCAGATGTGGACTCCCAATTGATGTATAATATATTACCCCCAATATAGCCATGCTCGTTAATGGCATATCGGGGAAAGATCCTTGGCGATCTTTGCGTTTATGGCCACCTTAAGCCAGAGATATGGACTACATTCCAATGTGCCTGACAATGCAATCTAACGGTAAGGGCACACTGGCAGATTCCGGGAGATTTAGTCATCCAGCGACTAATGGCGTCTTCTTCGGAGCAATCTCCCCGAACTGCCTTCCCCTACCTTCCCGCCGGCTATAATGAAAAATTGCCAGCGGGATGGCACTCGCGGCGCTTCGTTTTCCGAAGTTGCCCGAAGTTTCCTTGTGAAGCAACTTCAGGCAACTTTGGAAAACGAAGCGCCGCGAGTGCCATCCCGCTGGCGATTTCTCATTATAGCCGGCATATATATGGTCAGATATACATTTTGACAATTCAGCACTTTCCAATGGCTGATGTTTGGGTGCCTTTAAAGGCAACTGATCAAAATTTTCCACCTGGGCCAATCGACAAGTCGACTGATATTCAAGCCTTCTTCCACTATTGGTCGGCTCGTCTGCCGTCGTACACCCACCCAATATCGTACGGTAATTCGTTTCGTACAATGATTCCATTTGCAATGCACTTCTGACAAACAGCAAATGATTGAGTTGTTTATAGAAATAGAAAAGTTAGGTACACACTAATACTAATTTCTCAACAACTCTCCCCTATAGTTAACTAGATTTCTTTTTTTGTAATAGCAAGAGCTCTCCTTTACAAATCAAGTGAAAACAACGTTAATGTCATTAGAAAGCAAAGTCAATGTCTTGTAATTGACAGCAACCGATCAGATGTTGCTTTTAAACATAAGACTCAGAAATACTACTTGCTGAAGTGACTAGAAGCACATTTTCCACCTATCATATAAAACTCTATAAAACACTAATGAAACTTTGTTTGGCTTTGAAGGAGAAAAGTCTTTTAACTTAAAACCTTTCCTTCTCCTTTAATGCAACACACATCTTACTTCTTCTATTATCTGTGCGTAAATAAGACAACATTTAACGCTTATTTCTATGGGTCTCTATTGTAAACACATGCTGCATGCACTGTTCACTAAAAAGGTGTATACATCGAATACAGACTACATACAGATTCAGATACAGATTGCATACAAATTCAAAACAGAGAAACCAAACCTGGTGAGGGTGAGATGGGCTAAAAGGGGCTAAAGATCCCATCGCAATGCAAGACATGCAGTGTAAAGCCTTCTCACTAAAGGTATCCTTTATGCTTTATGCTGCACTCACAGCACTGCATGTCTCTCCCCATAATTCCTTATGTGAGAGTTAAAACCTTTCATTTTTGTTTTAAGGTGTGATAGGTGCGGCATGTAAATACATACACATACTAATCAATACAGAAGTTTAAAAGGGCCCTGCTCATTAGAGCTCAATTTCCCTCAAAATGTATATATACTTTATTTACACATAACAGCAGCAAAGTAAATTGTGACTTAAAACTACTAACTGGGATGCATGTTTCAGATTGTGAACATATTTTAAATACATTTTACATACAAGTTCATCTGAGGTTTATTATAAGCAAACATTCTCCAGAACTCTTATGGGCTTACTGATGTGAACAATGTTGATTACATGCTTCCAAGTTAATGAAGTCATACAAGCAGCGCCGGATTTGCGGGGCGGGCTCCTGTAGGCTGCGTGGTCATAGCACCCGACCACATGGTCCTAGTGCCCACCCTACCCCCAGTGGACGAACAAAAGTGCCGGAGACCTGAGGAACAGCGCATCCCCAGTGCTCCCCATATAGCGGCTGAGCTGCATGCTGCCCCTAATAATCTGCCACCCTAGGCCCAGGCCTTTGTGGTCTCACCACAAATCCGGGCCTGCATACAAGAATGATTCAGCCTAGTGATATCTAAGCAGCAGTCACTTTCCTTTTCAGTTAATGTACTTTTTTAAAGGTATTGTTGGGCACAACTTGCCTGACACTTTGGTGCTCCTGTCAGCACAAAATTGCACCATCCCAGGGTACTTATGTAGAAGCTTATTCGGTGCAATCTTACTTGCCTTCCTTTCTCCAGGCGTGGGCAGTTAAATGCACAGTACAGTGAAAAGCCAGATTTGTGTGTCTGCATTTGGCTTTCCACCCTGTGCATGCACCTGCCTGGAACAAAAAAGACAGAAGAAGCCAAAGAAGATGGTGACAAAAAATTTCTACAGGAATACCCCAGACCGGTGCAGTTTTTAGCCACCTGGGGCATCAGGTAAGTGATTAAAATCACTGGGGAGGGGCTAACATTTTGGCACCCCCAGTACTTGTAACTTTAGTTTACCTTTAAATGAAATCACTCCAGGTTAGTGTGGGTGAAGTACAGTTTTTGGCTGACAGAGGCAGTAAACCCCCACTGAGCACTACTGGGTCAATGAATAGGGTTCTGTTGAACATACTTTTTCCTGTTGTTTCAACTATGACAAGGCAATAAGGAGATTTTTTTGTTGTTGTTTGCAATGGAATGCAACGCCAAGTACCAAGAAAATCTCCTGAAAGAAGGGAATTGTTGAATCTGCCTGTTATATGGTATGCTAGGTTGTACCAACAGATGGAACCTATTGAGGGCACGCATCTTTACTGCCTCCTTTTAGGTCTCTGGGCTTTAGTGGGCTAGCTAAGGAGCTTAACAAAAGGTCTACATAGGGGCGACTTGGACCCCGTTGGCCGCCTTGAGGTGGGTCCGGTGACTCCCCCTCATCACCACGCTTACCATCTTCTGTCGGATCGAATCAATAGTGCAGTTTAGTTCTTTGTTGAGCTTTAGTTTCTTTCAATGGGCTGCTGGCAGTCAATGACATACTGATAGCCACTGCTCCCCGAGAGGATCAGGGTTATTTTGGGCTTCACATAAATGTAGGAATTCTATTCAGTAAATTGTAGGACCACTTTTCAAAGATCAAAGACATTTAGCCAGCTTTACTAACTAGCTTGATCCTTTACCTTAATCACATTCCAGAAATAAGTGTACAAATAATGCAGCAATATAGAAGGAATATATACCCTTTAAACTAAAGCCCAGGACAGATGGCCTCTCTGGTAACATTCAAGAGTTTTAGGATTATCCTCTCATTGGACAATAATAACACTATCAATTGCTCCAGCAGATTCTGCAGAGGAAGTGATTTTGAAATTAGACACAAGAGCATCATTTTACATTTGCTTTTACTCCTATTATGTAGGGTATTGTAATGCAGGTTCTGAATGCAGTATTCTCTAAGCAGCCTATTCAGTGCCATGTGATTAGATCTTACTAGATAAACAAAGCTAAAGATGTTGGCTAATGTAACAGCCACATTGTGACTTCACCTTCCCGCAGCAGGAAGTCATAGAGTAAATACTGAAGGATTATCGTTTTTTTGAACTGCAAGAATTCATGGGGAGAAAAGAGGAAACACAGGCTCACATCTACAGCACTCCAGTTGTTAATAGGGCAGTTAGCTTAAACTATATCATAGACAGACATTTAATCAGAATAATTTCAGTATAAGAATTTATTTGGGTTCAGTCTGTAAACTTCAGTACAAAAAAAATAAGTACTCAAAATCTATGATATACAAAAATGCCAGCATACTGCAAATTATGCTACTAAACTACTCTCTGAATAAATATAAGAGTTAAGTTAAACCTGAACTTTAATTCTGAACTGCATTCACACACACACACACTCGTCTCTAAAGTACCATTTCTGGCCGTCAGGATGAAGCAAAAGGACATCCCTAGGCTAAATCAAACCTTTCATTTGTTGCAGTTTCTCCTGAAAGCCTGTGCAGCTAATACCTGCTCATACGGATGGGTCTGATGTTTAAATGTACCACTGCCTGCAGAAATGTGCTCCTAGTATCCTTTGTTCAAAAGCTGCAGTGAGCAGCAGGGTGAGCTCTGTACTGTACATCTCTTTATGCTATAGGAAACACTTACGCCAGAGATATGGTTTTAATTTGTTGTATATGTATAGTGTAAACTCCGCGTAATACCCCCATGCAAACCTTTGCCAGTACGACAGTCTGTACAAACCGGCACCTACCCTGGATTTGTCTTTAATGGATATTATTATGCTACTGTTGATTCTTCCTTGTGAATCACAGAGTGCACGGTTAGTCTGATATTAAATTATTGCATCATATCCCCACTTGGATAAAACAATACAGCGTTATTGGGATGTGCTATTTAAACACAGTGCTTTTTGTTTATACATAGTAGGTGCTGCCTGTGATAACCCAGTGCAGGGTGTAGTGGAGCTGGAAGAATGTACACAGAGATACCAGACTGCAGGGTAGAAGTCAAGTGATGTAAAAAAAAAATCAGTTTATGATTCCAGCAAGCTTAGCACAATTATTATGGCCAACTTCACATCAAATCAAAAACCAATACTAGCAGAACCTTATATATATCTTATATATATCTATCTATATATATATATAGATATAGATATAGATATATAGATATATATATATATATAGATATATATATATATATATATATATATATATATATATATATATATATATATATAGATATATGTGTAGAAGCAGGATCAGCACACTCTGTTAGTAGTGAATATGTGATTGTTTATTCCACAAAAAGAAGCATTTTATCCGTCGGATAAAATGCTTCTTTTTGTAGAATAAACAATCACATTTTCACTACTAACAGAGTGTGCTGATATTGCTTCTACATATATTCAACATATTGATCATGCACCTCTGGCTTCATCTATATTGGAATGCGGGCAATGTGGGCCTCGTGTTTTTATATGGTCATGAAACGCCTCTGTAACTTATAATATCCTTATATTTTACAAGAGGGGTACTTTATTCACTATATATATATATATATATATATATATATATATATATATATATATATATATATATATATATATATATATTAGGGATGCACCGAATCTAGGATTCGGTTCGGGATTTGGACTTTTTCAGCAGGATTTGGATTCTGCCAAATCCTTCTCCTCAGCCGAACCAAATCCTAATTTGCATATGCAAGTTAGGGGCGGGGAGGGAAACTGCGTGACTTTTTGTCACAAAACAAGGATGTAAAAAAAATGTTTTACCCTTCCCACCCCTAATTTGCATATACAAATTCGGATTCAGTTTGGTATTCGGCCAAATCTCTTGTGAAGGATTCGGGGGTTCGGCCGAATCCAAAATAGTGGATTTGGTGCATCCCTAAGGGGCGGCATTGCAGGAACCCTAGGGAAAGGGAGTACATAAATGAGGGATAACGATGTCTATGGGATGCTGGTAGATGTGGTGGAATAGCTGGAGGGCTGCAGGCTGGAGCTCCCTGATCATTAGAGTGAAAATATCAGGCAACTGTTAACGTATAATAAGCGTATGTTGCAGTTTGACCTATTTTCCCCTTAAACTGAGTAATCGGAAAAGTAACATGCATGCCACTGTACAATGGGTCAAACAAAAGTGCTAGGCTGCCACTGATTCCAAACCACAAGGCTGAATGTGAGTATGATGAACTGATTCATCCGACAAGATGTTCATGCCGCTGGTCACACTGGGGCTCATTTATCAACACTGGGCAAATTTGCCCATCCATGGGCAGTTACCTATAGCAACCAATCAGAGATTAGTGTTTTAAAGCCAGCTGCAAGTAGAACAATGAATGCTGCAATTTGATTGGTTGCCATGGGTTACTGCCCATGGGCAAATTTGCCCAGTGTTGATAAGTGGCCCCCACTGACTCCAGACACACACATATATATATATATATGGATGAAGGAGGTGTGAATAATGGAAAATGCTTAGAATAGTGGCATTTTAACCCCTGATGACTAGTGACCCGTGCATAGAGATAGTACACATGTAGCTGGCCAATGGAGTCAAGCAGTAAGTGCAGGGCACTGGCACCTGTTAGTGGATCACTCACCAGACTGGCAGAGTCCCAGTAGGAGGAAGAGGAGCCCGAGGGCCGGCAGGATTCTCACAGGACACCGGGGGGAAGCAGCACAATGAGGAGCCGCTGCTGGGCTCATTATAGTCCGGCTCAAGCAGGTTTTTGGGGTGCAAAGCAGAATGTGTCCAATGGGAATGGGATCCTTGGCAGTTGCTGTCTCCAGAGTGAAGATATTCTCGGGACGATCCGACTTGCATAGCGGCTACCCACATGTGCCCCTCACCAAGCGCTCCATGTGCAGTAGGTACCGAAGTGCTGCCAGTGGAACGTGTCCAGCCCTGATTCCATTCCCCGCCGGCACAATAACAAGTTCCTACCCCGGAGATGTGACTCCAGACTGAGAGTAGCGGAGCGCACAGGTGGGCTTATAAGCGAGCGAGTCAGCTCTATGGCACAGCTTCTGCGCATGCTCAGTGCAATCAAAGCCACTTAAAAAGAAAGCTCCGCGCCTTCATGCCACATCTTTGCTGAGGTACCAGTGGTGACGCTGCCCACTGACTGATAACAAAGAAACCTGTCCCCGGCTTCCTTGTGTATCGCAGCAGCAGCAGCAGGCGGGGGAGCTCATGCACTAAGCCAGGTCCTATATACGCCCGTGCCAGTTCAAGATCACGGTCCCGCTCAATGCAGAATGATTGCTGCTCGTGACCCGCTCCGGGTTCGGATGTTGCTAGGAGACCCGGACCTCACACTCTATAAATCCGCAAGGCTTTCTGTGTGAGCGTAGGCGGGACATTGGTGGAGCGTGATGTCACTGGAGCAGTCTCCCACTCTTCTTTGTTTCCCTCTGGCTCGCCCTCACAGGCTCCCTTGTTCTGAAGAAACCCCTTCATTGCCACAGGGGGGCTCAGGGTCACACCAGCCCTGCTCCAGGGAAAATAAAAACTCCTTCACTTTCCTTGGCCCAAGTGCGACTTTGAGGATTAAGGGAAAGCTGTGGGAGGGATGCTGGCTTCACCTAATACATATATTGGGCAAAAAACAAGGACAAAGCAAAGTGGCCCAGAACAACTACTACTCACCTGCTCTGGCAAAGACAAGTGCTCCCTGGTTGCACTGGATGCATTTGTCTACTTGTATCTGTTACTACAGGCAACCCAATCTGAGGCAATAGTAGTAGGGATTCACCAAATCCACGATTTGATTCTAGATTCTGCTAAGATTTCACCCTCTTCAGCAAGATTCAATCGAATCCAGGCCCGGATTTGTGGAAAGGATTTATTTTTAGGGGGGCAGCATGCTGCCTAACCACACCCACATTGGTTCAAAAACACTGGGGATGCGCTGCGGATACATTTTTTAAATTTCCCATGTGCCAATCACCATTGCTCCAGTCAGATGATGAAAATTTGCACAAATAAAGGGGAGGGGACAGGGGTGACAAACGACAGTGGGCCTAAGGGCGCCCACTATGTAAATCCGGCCCTGATCGAATCCAAATGCCTGGCTGAACCGAATCCCAAAAATCATGTGGCTTTTTCTTTGCACAAACACAGTGTACATGGTTCTCTTCCCCCTCAGTGTCGGCCCTCTTGCTTCTAAGCATTTAGCCTATTTCGTGGCCATTCCCTATTTCTTTTTGTAATAATGGAAGAATATAGTAAGTAGGGATGCACCGAATCCACTATTTTGGATTCGGCCGAACCCCCGAATCCTTCGTGAAAGATTCGGCCGAATACCGAACCAAATCCGAACCCTAATTTGCATATGCAAATTAGGGGTTGAAAGGGGAAAATATTTTTTATTTCCTTGTTTTGTGACAAAAAGTCACGCGATTTCCCTCCCCGCCCCTAATTTGCATATGCAAATTCGGATTCGGTTCGGCCGGGCAGAAGGATTCGGCCGAATCCGAATCCTGCTGAAAAAGGCCGAATCCCGAACCGAATCCTGGATTCGGTGCATCCCTAATAGTAAGTAGATATATAAGTCTAGGAGAATAAAGAGGTTGAGTGAGGAGAGAAGGAATAATAGTTTGGAAAGTGGGCCCACAGTCTAAGGTTTTCTGGTAGGCCCCTGGCATCCCAGTCCGACACTGTTCCCCCTTGTTTCCCTACTGTGCATATGCAAGTTAGGGTTCAGATTTGGTTCAGTATTCGGCCAAATCCTTTGCAATGGATTCTTGTTTTGTCCAAATCCTAAAACAGTGGATTCAGTGCATCCATAGGCAAATCCCACTTCACAGCTGCCACATGCCTCCATTTTAGGCTACTGCTGGGTCTGGATGGGTGCAGATCCAGGCATGAGTGCACCCAAGCTTTCTACGACAGGTCAAGCCTTGCCTGCCTTCTTCTCCCAGAAGGTCTGCCTGACCGGAGCTGGCAGAGCAAATAAAGATAATGTAACGCTGACCTGGGCTATCCAGACCACAGATAGTTAAGTGTCCAGCTAGTTATAGGAGCATGGGTTACACTGCGACTCACACTTCAGGTCAGGGCCTAAGTGGAAGGTTCCCATAGGGATGTAGTGGAACTACAACAATCAGGATACTGTACAAAAAATAGGAATGAATGGACACCAGGAGGTTCTTAGTATGAACAAAAAGGATGATTTATTTATACAAGATAAATTACCACAGGTTTTACTCACGTATTAGGAGGTTTTAGTATATCAGATATGAGAATGGATAGAGTAGGATGATACAGCAATGAAGGATGTGACTCTCATAAGGCACAGTATTCAAGTGTACATCAATTCTCTCAGGCCGAAGTGGTCCGGATCCCATCCAGTGGAGTGGTTAGGGAAAAGAAGTCTAGCCTAATACCATATCCACAGTGGTCCCTTCACTAAAGGCATACAAGGAAGCCTTTTGGGAAGCTACTCCCTGCTACTGCTCCTCGATGGAGCACACACCTGCTCTTGCTATATAACCTGTATTTCTCACTCTCCTAGAGAGTCTATAAAAGATCTATCCTGCTCTTACTAATCCTCATTCACAGGGTTCTCTGGTCCCTGACTTGAACACTAAAGGTACAGGTCCCTTTAGGGCGGTGGCTTTACTGGGCCTTGGTGTACCCAGGCTCAATGGGAACAACCTAGCTGGAAGGACACCAAGAGCTATGAGGAAGACCCACCCCTTTCCAGACAGGAGCCTGTGTATCAATCCGCCCCTGATCATTATCACCAAACAACACTGTCCTATTCTAATAATAATAGAATGCATTAGTTCTATTTAGATTGGCACTCCTATTTGAAAAGCAATCATATTGACTCCTACTGCAGTCATGGGAGCAGCATAAATTGATTTAATTGTTTGCTGCAGATCAAGTACCTGCCAGCAAGCTACATGGATTCTATACTTTCCTCTTTGATTTGTGCTGTGGCATGTGTTTCCTGACAACACAAATTAACATCATAGAGGGATTTAATATATATTTACAGTATAAATGTATAGGATCGGAATTATTTGGAATGCTTGGGACTTGGGGTTTTCCAGATAAGGCATCTTTCTGTAATTTGGACCACATACCTTAAAGGGGTGGTTCACGTTTGAGTTAAATTTTAGTATGATGATGATTATTAATTGTAGTTTTTGAGTTATTTAGCTTTCTATCCAGCAGCTCTCCAACAACTCTCCAAATTACCCTAGCAAACATGCATTAATGTGAGTAAGAGACTGGAATATGAATAGGAGAGGCCTAAATAGAAAGATAAGAAATAAAAAAGTAGCAATAACAATAAATTTGTAGCCTCATAGAGCATTTGTTTTTAGATGAGGTCAGTGAAGGCAAATAATTAAAAAAACTATAAAAAAAGAGAAAAATTAAGGCCAATTGAAAAGTTGTTAGAATTAGCTATTCTATAATATACTAAAAGTTAACTTTAAGGTGAACCACCCCTTCAAGGGAGATGTCCTTCCTATAACTCAGAGCTTTCAGTTTTCCTGTTAAGGAATCCTTTACCCAGGGCCGGCCTTAGGCCTATTGGACCAATTGGGACCAATAGGGCCCCGCACCTCTGGGGGCCCCGCACCACAGGGCAGCACAGATAATATTTCCCTCAGCACATGATGCTGCCTGGCCTGCCCCCAACTTTGAGAGTCCAGCCCATCCCCAAATCCATAGGTCCAGTCCACCCCCAACTCTGATAAGCCAGTCTATCCCCCAACTCCATAGGTCTAGCTTGCCCCCAACTCTCATAGGCCCAGCTTTCCTCCAACCTTGATAGGCCCTGCCTGCCCCCAATCCCAATCCAACAAAACCTGCTCCCAAGCTGAATTGGCCCAGCCTGCCCCAAACTAATTGGCCCAGTCCACTCTCCTATTTCCTCCCTCTCTCTCTTACCCTGTGTGCCCCTATTATGTGCCCCTATTTCATCCCTCTCACTCTCTTACCTTGTCTACCCCTTTCCTTTCTATTTTGTGCCTGTATGCCCTTATTTTACTAAATACTTGGTGTGTCAGTAGCCAGCAACACTTTGTCTAGGGGCCCCGCCAACATGGTCCCAATTGGGCCCCACATTTGATAGGATCAGCCCTGCCTTTACCTGTAACCCAGAGTCCAGTCCTCTTAACTGTCACAGACACCAGGTGCAGTGCTCTATTTGGTTATATGCATATAACAAGCACATTGTATAACAGATACTTGCCACCTATTAATGAGAAAGAGTGATAAAAATATAGAAAGCCTGGTAGTTTTTTCTTATACAGTCTGAGAAACATACATAAAATGGCTTAGGGTGTATGGCACACTCAGCACTTTGCTTCTATTAGGGGTAGGGTTGAAAATGCTGTTACTTGCTTTCAATAACTTTACTTTCTGTTTGATGGGATTTCTTACAAGTTGCTCTGCACCTGCTACTAGCATTCTTACCAATATTTATCCAAAAATGGTCCAGCTATTTATCGAGTGGGTATAGAAATCCTTTCTGAATGAGGACTGAATCAGTATTGTCCCTGCATTGACGTTGGTGCGATCCAATTGTTTGGCTCAAGAGCAAAACAATTGGATTAGCCAGATATTGGGGCAAACACACACCAGGAAATAATCATATATTTATTTTGCTGTACCAAAAATAACACAGCTTTAGGGGTGTTTGCCTCCATTCAAGAATTACACACTCTCTCTAGTCTGTAATTAACTAGGGTGTGTACACAATCAAAGTATAAGCAAAATGAAAATATTTACATATAAAACACGGAACACGTCCTGTATCTGGGCCCTGCCAGTGATAGTTACATTACTGCCACCACCTCAACCTAAATATCTGTATTGTACAAAGTACAGTTTATTCATTCTATATATGATTGCTAATGATGATCCTGTGTTTGTCATGCCTATGCATTGTATATGTCCTCACATCCACTATATTGATTTCAAAGCTGCTTTACAATTTTAACCACATGCCTCAGTCTATGCTGAATTTAAGGCAAAAGTGACAGCACAAAAATCACAGTTTGTTCCTATTTTTGCACTGTTGCACACTCACGCCTGCTCAAGTTACCCCTGTCTGCCATAGGCAACGCATTTACCATTCAAATAAAGGTGAAGCAACTGCAGATGCGCAAGGACATTTTGACAAGTTTTTTTCTGTCCTGAAAGGACTGGGACATACATACATTTTGGATAATTTACTCACACTTCAACAAACTATTCACATCATTTGCTGCCAGTGTAACCATGTTTACAGCTATGAAAAACTTGCAGTGCACAATATTCAATAATGAACAGGGCAAGTAATTTATTCAGCAAACTAAAGTAACAAAGAATTTAACATCATAATAATTCACACATAATGGCATATTCATCTTTTAGCCAATCAAAAGTGTCAATTGCCATGCTGTGTATATATATATATATATATATATATATATATATATATATATATATATATATATATATATATAGTGAATAAAGTACCCCCTTTTGTAAAATATAGGGATATTATAAGTTACCGAGGAGTTTCATGACCATATAAAAACACGAGGCCGAAGGCCGAGTGTTTTTATACAGGTCATGGAACTCCGAGATAACTTCTAATATCCACATATTTTACAACCGGGGGTACTTTATTTATTATAATACACAAATTTCAATGAGTCATGTGACAGAAATGACATCAGAACTCACCGTTTATAACTGATGACATCAGAACTCACCGTTTATAAGAATATAATTTACAGGATATTCATGGCTTTTGTGTATTATATATATATAATACACAAAAGCTATGAATATCTTGTAAATTATATCCTTATAAACGGTGAGTTCTGATGTCATCAGTTATAAACGGTGAGTTCTGATGTCATTTCTGTCACATGACTCACTGAAATTTGTGTATTATAATAAATAAAGTACCCCCAGTTGCAAAATGTGAGGATATTAGAAGTTACCTCGGAATTCCATGACCTGTATAAAAACACTCGGCCTTCGGTGTGGTTTTGGAAATGAAAGCACAGTGGTACAATTAGTCGAGATTAAAATTTAGGGATCATGACCAGGTCTGGGAGGGAAAAGTAAGATTTTTTTTTTGTACATGTTAGGTTTAAGACAATGAAGGTTCATCCATAAGGCAGCAGTAGACATTCTTCTACCTTTTATGAACTTCAAATAAAAAAGGTCAGAGGCAGAGAAATCCTGTAGATCTGGGTATTGTCTCTGCCGAAGTGGTATACTATTAATTTTCCTAAAGTAATATATATCTACTGTGTTGAAAAATGGCTCTATAAATCCAGTAACCTTTGTGAAAAATAACAACACGTGATATTGCTCTTGAGACTGTCACCCTCCATGACCTGTTCAGATGTTCTAACATGCAACCTTTTGTCTGACTTTTCATTTATTATAACTTAAACCCCCACTAATTTAAACAGCACTGTAAAGTTTTCTTGAAATGCTTTGATGGAGAGAAAGTAAAACATGAAAAATGAATCTTGGAATTTCTTCTTACTTCTATAGATGTAAAGCTATTTTTCTGCCTGGGGCACTATTTCTTATGTAAGATGTGCTGTTCAGGAATTCTTATATAAGCTTTCTCTGTTATAAATTCTAAGTGGATTGAAGATAACACTTCAAAAAAAGAGATGCTTTTTGTTGTCTAAAACTGACTGTATTTTCTGACCCTATTAAGTAAGTAAGATATTTTAAACTGTTTGCTCTATGGGATGCAATGTTTCACTTTAAATATATGCTATATGTATATGCTATATATAGCATATTGGTTTCTGAATTAGTAC
The DNA here is from genome assembly GCF_017654675.1 of Xenopus laevis. Lineage (NCBI taxonomy): Eukaryota > Metazoa > Chordata > Amphibia > Anura > Pipidae > Xenopus > Xenopus laevis. The sequence goes on along the minus strand of NC_054382.1, from coordinate 31,513,476 downwards.
ACTTCATGTCTAAGTAGTCCATGTCAAAAAAGGTAATGTTTTCTAGTAACCCAGGAGGCATGGCCAAAACATCATTGCCCTCTATGATAATCTCTTACAAATACTCATCCAGGTGCCCTCAGTTCTTACAGAGTGCAATGATGTTTTAGCCCTACCTCCTGGATTAATATCAGCTTGGTAAACAGTATCACTACATTCTAAAATTCCATTAGTATCTAGGACAGAAAAATTAGAATTCGTCCTAAATTTCACCCTAATCAACCTTCATCCTGGGCTCTGTCCACTGTTAATAGTGGTCACCAATGGGGCTTTCCCTATCTATCTATCTATCTATCTATCTATCTATCTATCTATCTATCTATCTATCATCTATCTATCTATCTATCTATCTAAAGCATTTATCTGGGCCCTGTCCACTGTTAATAGAGGTCACCAATGGGGCTTTCACTATCTATCTATCTATCTATCTATCTATCTATCTATCTATCTATCTATCTATCTATCTATCTATCTATCTATCTATCTATCTATCTATCATCTATCTATCTATCTATCTATCTATCTATCTATCTATCTATCTATCTAAAGCATTTATCTGGGCCCTGTCCACTGTTAATAGAGGTCACCAATGGGGCTTTCCCTATCTATCTATCTATCTATCTATCTATCTATCTATCTATCTATCTATCATCTATCATCTATCTATCTATCTATCTATCTATCTATCTATCTATCTATCTATCTATCTATCTATCTATCTATCTATCTAAAGCATTTATCTGGGCCCTGTCCACTGTTAATAGAGGTCACCAATGGGGCTTTCACTATCTATCTATCTATCTATCTATCTATCTATCTATCTATCTATCTATCTATCTATCATCTATCTATCTATCTATCTATCTATCTATCTATCTATCTATCTATCTATCTATCATCTATTATCTATCTATCTATCATCTATCTAAAGCATTTATCTATAGTAATAAATTCTCAAGTGTGAATTAGTTGTTGGACCCATGGAAATAAGAGTTAAAAATACCTCCGATACAAACATAAAATTTTATAACCCTGATCAGAAATGCTACGAGATGTACTCTTCAACTTCCTGGATGTTTTTATTGCATCGTAAATACTGTTTAAACTGTGTGTTACAGAAGAATGCACATATTCCCCTGTCATTTCAGTTGTGGGAGGTCTAAGAGGTCTAGAAATATGAAGAGAAGTTCTGGTATCTTTTTTATATTTCTATATTTCATAGGCCTTATATGTAGAAGAGGCACAGCAATCATTTTTTCATTGTCAACATAATATACAGTATACTTCTTTATTCTGAGCTCAATTAAACTAAGAAAATTAATGTTTCAATTTTACTGTTATACTTCTGTTAAAATTGCATTGACTAGTCTCTGCTTACAGTTTTTAATTTGGGATATTTACATCACATCATATTAAAATGGATACTTTATGGCCTGATTATGTAGGTTAGATTCCTGCCATAGTATTTAGATGTTTCAATGAAAAAAAAGTGAGGAGCGTTGTTATTTTTATCTTGTAGCTGGGGCAGTGGACCTGGGGGGGATGTGCTAGATCCCTGATGTAGCAGCCCCAGTGGGTCCCAGACCCCCCAGTCCAATGCTGTTTTTTACAGTTGAATTCTAATCATAGAGTCAGAAAAAGAGTGGCAGCTATTGAATCTTGCAAAAAGGAAAATTCTTTTTCAGGGTACACTTACAATGATGCTGGTTATAGAGGCATGCAATCAGTTAAAGAAGAAAGGTTCCTGAATCAGATCAGTTCGGAATCAGAAAGAACAAACTACTAAACTATTTCATCTATGAAAATGGGACCTTTCTTTAAAAATTTTTGATCTGCAGTGAGATGTCCAGTTTCCCTCCAGGATGCTTTTTAGCTATTTACAATTGTTTCATGTATTTCCATCTCAATTTCCTAGAGGAATAGTTTAACTGGTTGAAACAACCCTGGAGAGATATTTCTTTAGACCTGACTTATGGATGCAACTATTCTGGTGCTACACAATACTGCTTAATATTGACCTCAGTCCCTAAATGTGACCACACAGAAGCCAATAAAAACTGGCGATGGACCTGTGTATGGGGCTCTTCGACAGGACTGCAAAAATTTGAGAAATGGTGAAAATTTAGCAAAAATTGTGATAGATGTTTTTATCACAATGACTTTTTAATCTTAGTGATGTTTTTGTTGTGAAGTAAATGAAAGGCATTTTTTCGTGGCACCTTTTTTTCCACTTTTTTCCTAAAGAAGTCTTGTTGACTGTAGTGATGACAAATCTGCAGTGGCTCTTGAAACTCAATGCTGAGCAGTCAAGCATTAGGGTCCACACTGGGCGTTTTGGGGAGATTTGGTCGCCTGGCGACTAATCACCTCGTCTTTGCGGTGACCAATCTCCCCAAACGCCTTCCCTGACTCTGTGCCGGCTTAAAATTAAAAAACGGCGGCGCTAATCACCACCATTTTCCGAAGATGCCTCATGAGGAAACTTTGGGCGACTTCGGAAAACGAATCGCCGCGTGTGATTAGTGCCAGCGTTTTTTTCATTTTAGCCGGCGCAGAGTGAGGGAAGGAGTTTGGGGACATTGGTCGCCGCAAAAACGAGGTGATTAGTCGCCAGGCGACCAAATCTCCCCAAAACGCCCAGTGTGGCCTCACCCTAAAGGAAAACAGTACACTGAAATCCAATACTTCCACTTGCATTGACTCAAACAGATAGCTCTCCAAACTCTAGCTAAATGACACAAAAAGCTCCCAGGTTCAAGTTGGTGAATGTGGGATTCTAATTCTAATTTGAACCTTAGTAAATCTGCCCCTTGAGTTGAAGTCAAAACTGCTGCAAAAAGGCGGTAATTGTGTTATAACAGTATTCCTTTGATCCATCACTGTTCCTCTGGCTAAGTGTGCCCCTTTATTTATGTTTGGTAGCTAAAAGATTGGGCAATGTTTGTCTACATGATCTGAAGCATGATGAAAATTGCTACAACTGCCACACCTTTGGAGAAGAACCTGTTTGAAAATGCTTTTGTTTCTCTCTCTTTTATTTTTGTAGTCACTTATTAGTTCTAGGGGTAAGGGCAGTGCAAAAAGACACAAAATATGTAGAAGAAATAAACAGGTAGAACTTTTAGTCCAAGCTACCCCTTTCTGCATAGTAGAAATGTCAAGAACAACGAGACGGAAATAACTTGGTTCTAAGATTAATTTATTGTTAATAATGTTTCAATACAACAGGGGTTATTAATAAGAGATTTAGCTGAAATTATATTATATTATTCATATTTGGAGTTAAGCAATTTAATTTACTATTCCTGCACAATATCATCATAACTTGCATTCAGCCAATGTAAGATGAAAGTTCAAAAGGAGTAAAATACTGTAGAAGGAAATACTTGTCCTTCTGGCAGGGACCAATAGGGCACACCCACCCCTTATTTGAAACACAAACATGGACTGTAGCAGATCTATAGGGAAAATGTTTAAAGTTAATTATCATGTTTAGCCCAAAGTAAAGCCAACACTATATACTATTCACTATTGCCTACAAGATTAGGGGGATTTCACTTATCCTATATGTCTCCTTTTATTTCTTTGTAAGTAGCTTCCCTTTTAGTAATGCCTTGCTGGGTTTTTTCATGCTTTTTATATAGCATTGGATTGCAGGGGAAAAGTGGCCTTCACATGTAGTAAGACTGCTGGATCTAGACTAATGTTAGAGAGAGACACATGTGACATGGGCATATGGAGATCCCAAAAACAGATTTATGTTCATATTTAGAACATTATTTGTGACAGAGTCTGTGAGCAATGAATACCCCCGAATCAAGTCCTGCCCCTTAATAACTGTACCAAGGCAAAAATTCAGTAGCCAAGCTACTGCTTAATATGTTACTGCAGAGAATATCAAGTGAACGAAAAGCTGCCTCAGAGTTAGAAGAGAGGGTATCTGTGTCAGTAAAGGAAGCAAAAGTACCAACAAAAAAAAGGGCCCACCAGAATTCCCAAACCCCCTGATGTGCATTCTGGCCAAGGGGGCAAAGACTAATTAAGAGGCTGGGGGACCTGGGGTTCTTTCTGTGGCAGCCACAGTGGTGGCCACACATAAATTATGGGGAATTATTAAGGGGACAATGCTGATCTGACATTGCTTTTCCATTGAGATTATATGGGTCCCAATCCCAAACAGCAATTCATATACAGTGTTGGACTGGGATGCCAGGGGCCCATCAGAAAACCTTAGGCCATGGGCCCACCAGAAACCTTAGATTGTGTGCCCACTTTCCAAACTATTATTCCTCCTCTCCTCACTCGACCTCTTTATTCTCCTAGTCTTTTATATCTACTTACTATAATCTTCCATTCTGCCTCTTTTTTCCCATAAAGAAATAGAGAATGACCATGAAATAGGCCAAATGGTTAGAAGCAAGAGGCCCACTGACACCTGGGCCCACAGGGATTTTTCCTGGTATCCTGGTGGGCCAGTCTGACACTGTTTATTTATAACTAGAAAAGAAAAACTGAAAACTTGTCTCTGAGGCTGTTGGAAAGTACTGAGCTTTTGAAAACCTACTGCTGCAGCCTTGAAATGATAATTATGTGCTGAAGGGAAACTCCCTTATATTCGGCTCATGACTGTTCTTTTAGATCTTGTTAAAAAAAGATAATAAATGCAGGGAAGCAGGAACAGATCAAATGCACAAAATAATGAGAAGTAATTTAATCTAAAGTGAACGTAAACATGAGCACAATACCTATCAGTGTTTCCTGGCCATACACATTTTAGTTCCAGTTTCTTTTTAAAAAAATAAATTCCCTGAAACTTGCAAGTTAAAACTAAGGTAAACAGCATATTGCAACTCCAGGAAAGTTCATGGTCACAATGGAAACAACTCAAGCATGAAGTGCAATAGGCAAACACATTGCCCGAAAAGAAGTCTTTAAAATGTGATTAGAATCTAAAAAACTTTCCAATAGTAAGGGTTGACCTTCTGTGCAGGAAAACAGCAACAGAAAAACTTTATGCCAGTCACCTATCGTAGTGTATGGAAGGTAACTCACCCTGGTGGTCCAGCGCCGCTCCTCTTCTCATGCGCTGCCTTCCCCTTAGTGTGCGTGCAGCACGCACTTCCGTGATATGTAGGCGCATGTAATGACGTCAGCGCGTAAAGACGCGAAATTTAAAAGTATTAAAGGGGTACTTTACTGTTTTGTCATTGCCTGTGATAGGATTGTTATCCTGGTGCTTCTTAGCCTTGTGCTTTCTGTTCCTGAACCTAAATCTTGTTTGATAATCCGTGTTTGACCCTGCCTGTATACTGACTACTCTGAACTCTGAATATTGTCCCAGCCTGAACTTTGACCACTCTTTTGCCTGATCCCATCTGTCTGATTGATACCCGGTTTTGACCCTTGCCTGCCTGACGATTCTGTTATCCGCCTGCCTCAACCCAGCCTGTCTGACCATCCGCTTGCCTTGTCCTTTGTACCGTGACCTTCGGCCTAAAGACTCTGCTAAACAGCCGTGCCCCTTCTCCAGCCAGAACATCTCGCCTTGCACCCCTCGTTAAGTCCAGGTGGCACCCAAGTAAGCTGAGGGCGCCTCCCGAAGCCCAACGGTGGTCACACTACTGGTGAAGCCGAGCCGAGACCAGGGTGCTTGGCACTTGTTCTGGTATTGGGTGCCGGCTGTGACATTATCACGGGCCATGGAGGACGAAAGTCTAGACGGTGCTTCTGCTGCTGCTTCTGTTATGCCTCCTCCAACTACCACCGAAGCACTCCTTACTGCCCTGCTTCAGCGCATGGAGGACCATGAGCGGAAACAAAACTACTTGCTTCAGGGGTTTCACAGTCTGACCCGCAAGCTTGAAACTTCACAGCAGCCAATCAGTCCTGTTGTTTCTTCCCCTGTGGGTTCCTCTGCAATGTGGGGTAATTCTGCTAGACCCCAGGAACCCAAAATAGCTTTTCCTGATAAGTTCAGTGGGGATAGAGCAACATTTTTTTTTACCTTGGTTTCTTCCCTTACTCATTTCCTACAGGTGAGGAGAAAGTAAGGTTTGCCATGACCCTATTACAGGGTGATCCCCAAATTTGGGCTCTTAGACTTCCCGCCTCAGATCCAGCCCGTTTCTCCTTAGATACTTTCTTTGAGACCATGGCCATACTTTACGATAACCCGGATCGTGCCTCTTCGGCCGATACCACGATTCGTAGGTTACGTCAGGGGAAACGGGATGCGGAGATTTACTGAACTGAGTTCCGCCGGTGGGCAGTAGAGACCGTGTGGAATGATATGGCTCTACATAGCCAGTTCCGTATAGGGCTGTCAGATCATGTCAAAGACAGTCTGGTTCATTATCCTCTGTCGTCTAACCTGGACGATCTCATGTCCCTGGTTATTCAGGTGGATAGGAGACAGAGAGAGAGAGAAGGGGTAAAAAGGGTTCGTCTAATTTTCCTGGGGCTTCCAGTGATAAATCTGCCTACGTTACATCTGATAAGTTTTCTAAGGCCTCTGCGCCCTCTCCTCAGGAGGAACCTATGCAAATGGGCACTTCTCATCTAACCCCTGAGGAAAAGGCACGCAGGCACTCCTTGGGTCTTTGCCTATATTGTGGAGAGAAAGGTCATTTTCTAAACTTGTGTCCTAAGAGGCCAGGAAACTCCCAAGCCTAAAGGAGAAGAGGAGCTCCATTTGGGTACAGGAGTTTCCTCTCCCCAATCTGCCTCAAGGATTCTGTTACCGGTCAAATTAACCTGGCCTACGAGCTCCGTTTTTGTGTCCGCCTTTGTGGACTCGGGGGCGGAGGGAAATTTCTTGGATGCTGCTTTCGCAGCCAAACATAATATTCCTTCCGTCTCATTAAGTGTCCCCATGAAAATTTTAGCGGTGGACAAGAGACCCTTAGGGTCAGGGAAAATTTCTAGAAAGACTATGTTTTTATCAATGTGTATAAATAATCTCCACTGTGAGGAAATAGCCTTTTTCCTTTTTGAAGGTGCTTCTTCCCCCCTTATATTGGGATTACCTTGGCTTCAGGTCCATAACCCCCTTATTGATTGGGTGGCTGGGGAGCTTACTCAGTGGGGGTCTCAGTGTTGGGGTGTTTGTATTCCTTCGGTAGTGGCCACTACCATACTAGAAAGGTTACCTTCTGTCTACTCTGGTTACTCTGATGTGTTTTCAAAAAAGGCAGCCGAGACTCTACCCCCACATCGGCAGTATGACTTCCCAATGTATCTGGTTCCTGTGTCAACTCCTCTCCGGGGTAGAACCTATCCTCTTTCATTGCCCGAAGCCCAGGCAATTAAGGAGTATATTAGTGAAAACCTGGAGAGGGGTTTCATTAGACCTTCTAATTTTTTGTAGGGAAGAAGGATGGAGGTCTTCGTCCCTGTATTGATTACAGGGGACTAAACAAGATCACTATTAAAAACAGCTATCCCCTTCCCTTCATATCTGAACTCTTTGACCAAATTAGATTTGCTAAGATTTTTACCAAGCTTGATTTTAGGGGGAATTATAATCTAATTCGAATCAGAGAGGGGGACGAGTGGAAGACTGCATTTAACACCAGGGACGGCCACTACGAATATCTTGTAATGCCGTTCGGTCTTTGAAAAGCTCCTGCTGTGTTTTAGGAGTTTATCAATGACATTTTTCGGGACCTGTTGGGAATATTCGTAGCGGTCTACCTTGACGATATTCTAATTTTTTCTTCCAATTTATCTGAACATCGTAAACATGTCTGTGAGGTGTTACGTAGGCTAAGAAAAAATAATCTCTATGCGAAACTGGAGAAATGTACCTTTGAGGTTGCTTCTGTTCAGTTTTTGGGGTTTATAATTTCCAGCAAGGGTCTAGAAATGGATCCAAGCAAGGTGAGAGCAGTCCTGGACTGGACCCAACCCCTTTTGTTACGTGCAACTCAAAGGTTTCTCGGTTTCTCGAATTACTATCGTCAATTCATTAAAAATTTTTCCATTCTTGTTGCCCCTATTACCAGTTTAACCAAGAAGGGAGCTGATCCCAGCTTATGGCCCCCAGATGCAGTGCAAGCCTTTGAAATTCTTAAAAGAGAGTTCAGTTCGGCCCCTATACTCCGTTATCCCGATTCTTCTCTTCCATTTATTGTGGAGGTAGATGCCTCTGAAGTAGGAGCTGGGGCAGTCCTTTCTCAAAGGCACCCGACAACCAACAAGATGCATCCCTGTGCCTTCTTCTCTAAGAAATTTTCACCGGCAGAGGTGAATTATGATATTGGGAACAGTGAATTGCTGGCTGTCAAGTGGGCCTTTAAGGAATGAGGAATCTTCTTGAAGGTGCGAAACATCCTGTTACGGTCTATACAGACCATAAGAATCTTTTGTATATAGAGTCTGTTAAGCGCCTCAATCCTAGGCAAGCCAGATGGGCCCTATTCTTTTCAAGGTTTAACTTTTCTTTAACTTTTCGTCCTGGATCGAAAAATGTCAATGCAGATGCACTCTCTAGGAGTTTCGAAGCACTTTCATCTGACTCTAGTGAGTGTACTCCCATCATTCCCAGAGAAATAATTGTTGCAGCCTTAGAGTCTGACCTCTCTTCCATATTGTCCCCTTTACAGTCTTCTGCTCCTGCTGAAACTCCATCTGGTAGATGGTTCGTACCTGAGGGGCTTAGAGAACAAGTGTTGAGGGAGGTTCATGACTCTAAGGTGGCAGGTCATCCAGGTATTGCAAAGACAATTTCTCTACTTTCCCGTCATGTTTGGTGGCCTTCTTTTAAGTTGGATACTAAGGCTTTTGTTAATTCATTTCCAATTTGTCAAAGATCCAAATCCTCTCATAGTTTATCCCAGGGTCTGCTAAATCTATTACCCATCCCTGCAAAACCATGGTCCCACATTTCCATGGATTTTATTGTGGATATCAAGGGAAAACTGTGATTTGGGTGGTGGTAGACAGGTTCAGTAAAATGGCTCATTTTATTCCTCTACCTCACCTTCCTTCTGCTAAAACCCTGGTTGATCTGTTTATTACTCATATTTTTAAGTTACACGGTTTTCCTGAAAATATTGTTTCTGACAGAGGGGTTCAGTTTGTTTCTAAATGTTGGCGTGCTTTTTGTTCTTTAGTTGGTACTGAGTTGTCCTTTTCTTCTGCCTATCATCCCCAGACAAATGGCCAAACTGAAAGGGTCAACCAATCCCTTGAGCAATATCTTCGATGTTATGTGTCCCATAACCAGTCTACTTGGGCTGAATTTGCATATAATAATGCTTCCCATTCATCCTCTGGGGAATCTCCTTTTTTGTAGTTAATGCATATGTAGTAATGGTTTAATAAAGAGAGCAATTTCTTAGGGACCAAAGTATGCTAAAAAAGACAACTGATGGTGTTATGATTTGACTAACAGATGCCAGTTTTCAGATTGACCATGGGCTGATATATTGTGTAATATATTCACTTGTGAATGGTACTGATCCAACCAAAGACTCTTGCAAGTAAGACCATCCCTGTTGGCTCAAAGACCGCAAGACATTGACTGACTAATAAAATCTAATAAATCAATAGATTTATAAAACAATTTAAAATTGAGTGTGGGCCATCTGTGTCACAAATGCAACTTGCACACTAAATAGCTTTCCTACATTTCAGATTTGAATCAATATGAATCTTTGTGGACTGAAAGGACTTCTGAATTAAGGAATGTGTGTCGGGTGACTTGGCCTCAACTATATCCATCCTACTCTTGTAAGTAAGACCATCCCTGTTGGCTCAAAGAAGGCAAGACATTGACTGACTAATAAAATCGAATAAATCAATAGATTTATAAAACAATGTAAAATTGAGTGTGGGCCATCTGTGTCACAAATGCAACTTGCACACTAAATAGCTTTCCTACATTTCAGATTTGAATCAATATGAATCTTTGTGGACTTGAAAGGACTTCTGAATTAAGGAATGTGTGTTGGGTGACTTGGCCTCAACTATATCCATCCTGCATCTTGTCTTAAATTTCTCATCTTCTTGTTGGTTTATTTCTACAAAAAAACTAGAAGTAAAAAAAAACAGAAGGCACTAGCAATCCATTCTGACACATTTCATAGTAACCGTCTACTAAGAAAAACAATCAGACACTAACTCCAGATGCTGGTAAATATACAAAAATGAACCTTTAGGGCATATTACATATGGAACAGAGACTTGGGTCACAAAGGGAGTCTTAACCCAGGAACTTCTTTACATCCTAGATTACAAGGGCAGCAAAAATTTTTTTTACATGAATATATTTTTTCTTTTTATCTGATCTCTTTTTCCCCCCACATCTTTTAAGGGGTTATTTATTATTAAAGTCCAATTTTTTTTTGCTCTAAGCTTTTGTACAATAATCAGAATAATTTGTGGTTTTTGGGCGATAATCAGAAAAAATTGGCCTTTTTGGGTGTGATATTAAAAAAAACCTTACAATTCAGATTTTTTCACCACACAATATATTTTCGAGTTAATTTATTGTTAAATACGGTAGCAATTTGGATGGGAGTTTGGTCAAAGTGGTTTTAAGTAAATAGTGAGAAATATTTAGAAAAGATTTTAGTAAATAACCCTCTAAATGTCTGGTAAAATACAGAAAACTGATTACAAAAAAAAGTCAGAGTACTGCATTTAAGAAAAAGCTGAAGCCGTGGAAAGAAATGGCTCAAACTGAAATGCTGAGCTGAAATACCCTGAGAAACTTGATTCCTGTAATCAGTTCATCAAGAGAGACTCCTCCTGCGCTCCAGGCATAGCTCTATTCTTTAGCAGCACTGTGTATACTGTATATTGTACTTACAAAACAATAATGAAATGCACAAATGTTATAGTAACAAGTTCATCTATCCAAAAGAACAGTATATATATGTAAAACTTATTTTATGGTCACACTGCACATTTACAGTCACAAGTGCTGTGCAAAAGTGGATTTTCAGATGCAAATCAATATTCTTTTAGCCAATGACTACAGAATTAGGATCATACAGGGACAAGTCAAATGGAACTTCACATGTATGTGGTAGCAGTAGCCAGATTTGGTACTGCATCATTTCCAGCATTTGCCTGGCAGTGATGTTTGCATGTGATTCTTTTGGTGCTTATCTGCTGCACCTATTGATGCAACCTACTGTGAGAACCCTGGATTCACCCCAACATCCAGGGTGGCATTAGCTCCAAGATACCACATCACCAATCAGGATTGGAGTGGGCCATCCTAGACCCACTTGGACTGCAACTGAAGGGCCCTCTTCCCAGCATCCAACCATGCCCTCTCGCATGCACACTGCTTACCTCCTCCTTAACTTGCCACTACCAGGTCCAGACGGGAGAGGCCATATTCTGGGTGGGGAGGGAGCAAATGCCCATGAAGGTTTTTTCCCGGTGTCCCGGAGGCCCAGTCCAACACTGTCCCAATAGACTCACTTAAGTACTATTCCACTAAAAAAGCAGGATGGGTGTAATGGTGCTTAGTGTAAAGGTACTGAAGTGCAAGGAGTGTGTTTGGACTGAAGTACTTTAAATAAATAGTGTCAGTGAGTGCAACATTTGCACCCATTTTAGCGATACTCATAGTACACTTGTAGCTGTGTTTGTAAACAAGCCTTTCGTTGTTCTAAGTGGCTGGGCAATAAAACAGCATTCATGGGAGAAAGCATGGTTACCTCTTGATAGTACAAAATTAAAGCACCTTTAAACAGAATGGTGTCAGTGAGTGCAACATTTGCACCCATTTTAGCGATACTCATACTGCACTTGTGGCCGTGTTTGTAAAGAAGCCTTTCGTTGTTCTAAGTGGCTGGGTAATAAAACAACATTTATGGGAGAAAGCATGGTTACCTCTTGATAGTACAAAATTAAAGCACCTTTAAACAGAATGGGGTCCACCTTTTCTGGAAAAAAATACCGGTCCTTCCATATATTTATGTTTTTTTCCCTATTAATAACATTGGGATCAACCATCATTTTTACCTGGCCAGACCGGTAAAATACCGGCCAGGTGGTAACGCTAGGTGTGCCATGATAAAATTAATTTCAGACAATATGTGAGTATGGACAGTCTTCTGAATAAACCTGAACCATATTCAAAAACTGCTAGTGTCATTTGAGAGAATAAAATAGTTTATTAAGGGAATATTGCCATTTCTCTTCACAGATACAGAATGAGGAGCCAGTAAGAGATTACATCACTTTATATTTTTAGATGTTTTTTTTCTCACACCGGTTATTTAGGAAGGCTGGCTCAACATTGCATAGCACAGCAAGAAATCCTCTTAACCACAGAAGCTCCTTTTATATGACTCAGAAGCATACTACACAAGCCAATCTGAAAAAAGACCATTAGTTCATTTAGAATACATTCCAAATGCAAAAAATTCACTCACTAGATGGAGTCCCTGCTGTTATATTTTAACATTGAATAAGAAAAAACTAGTAATCTAATTTTACAAACACTTTCCTCCGGTCTCTTATTTATCTACTTTACTTTTAAACTACGTCCAAGCTAAAGTTTATAATTGCATGCTATTTTGACACTAAGGGGCCCATTCATTAAGTTCGAGTGAAGGAATAGAAGAAAAAATGCTTCGAATTTCGAAGTGTTTTTTTGGCTACTTCGACCTTCGAATGGGCTACTTCGACCTTCGACTACGACTTCGACTTTCGAATCGAACGATGCGAACTAAAAATCGTTCGACTATTCAACCATTCGATAGTCGAAGTACTGTCTCTTTAAGAAAAAACTTCGACCCCCTAGTTCGCCACCTAAAAGCTACCGAACTCAATGTTAGCCTATGGGGAAGGTCCCCATAGGCTTGGCTAACTTTTTTTGGTCGAAGGATAATCCTTCGATCATGGATTAAAATCCTTCGAATCGTTCGATTTGAAGGATTTAATCGTTCGATCGAACGATTATTCCTTCGATCGTTCGGTCGAAGTATTTACACAAAATCCTTTGACTTCGATATTCGAAGTCGAAGGATTTTCATTCCCCAGTCGAATATCGAGGGTTAATTAACCCTCGATATTCGACCCTTGATGAATTTGCCCCTAAAACTGTTCTTCATTTATTATAAAAAAGATAATCTGGGAATCACTATGAATCATAGAAAGGTCAACAGGTCTAGTGACTTATTGGTTTCCGCAAAAGAGCAAATTACTGCTAAGGTTCTGTAATTCCATTTTCTAAAAACCTGTCATTTGCATGAAACAGGTTTTTTTTTCACTTTCTAGAAAATAATTCACAAGCTCTGAAATTCTGAAACATATTGCATGATCAAGAATACAAAGGCAAGAGCTTGTATTTGTATATGTGTTTGGCACTAATGTGGAAGCTGCTGAACTGCTCCAGCAACACTCATAGCAAACACAGAGGAGTAAGAAGGCATCTTTATTGGAACATCTGCCTTTCATGGTTTGTGTGTTGCACATATGTTTTTGTTACTGGTTTAACAATTGCTAAAGTCACATTTCCTAGGAATTACAAAGCAATAAATACCTTGTTATGTTACATCCCTAATGTATTCATAAGCACAATAGGATATATATTCTTTTCATAAGATATTAATCTACTTCTCCTTAATCATGGGAACAGCTGGTCTTTCTTGTTGTCAGTGGAATGTTTTTGCACATTTAGTTCACCAGTCAAGAAGGATCAAATAAGACTCTTTCCTCCCTTGTATTTTAGTCAGAACGTTAAGTAAAAACACCAACCTGCTTTACTTTGCCCTTTGTATCTGACTGACATTAAAAGCTTATGTGTCCAAAATATTTCTGTTGATTTCAACCACAGTGAAATTTAGGGAATGCATAAATAATACAGAAATAGCCAGTTTTCCATATTTATTATAGAGTTCCTGCGGACATTTTTTTAGAATAGCTGTGGGGCAGAAGTCAAAGCTTGTCTATAGTCTGAAGAAATTTGAGGAGGTTATCTCCTTGTATGGAATGTTTAAGTCACCTGAATAAACCTTTGAACACAAGGCATAAAACCAAACAATGACCCAAATGTCAATGAGGGTTTTGTTTTAAGATGGTATCATCAGTACTTCTGTACATGATGGTGGAATTGTGTATGCTCTGAGTCATTGAACTATGAAGAATAACACTTACTTGTTAGAGTGTAGTGAGAAGCTAAGGCATGACAGTTGCAACAAAAAAAAAAGTATTAGCCAAGCAATGAAGAATTCAGAATCCTAAAAAAGATGTCCTACAGAACTCACTAAAATATCAAAAGTAAAAAACATCTCAGATGTTTATTTTTGAAAGAGTTTTGTTTTTTGTTTTATAATATATGTTTTGTAGCATAAACAACTATAGATATAGTGATTAATATATTGATTGATGGAGGGAAGATTCAAAAGGTAGAAAAGAAGTGTTTGGAAACAGTAATCAGTCATTCTCATAACAGCAAGGCACAAAAATGATCAATAGTTTTATTCAAATTGATTGAATAAACCAACTAATACTGTATTTATGAATGGTGCAAGGTGCATGCAGAAGGATTGTTATACATTAGTAGTTGACAAAGTGAGGACCAATGGTGTAATTAGATGAGAGCAGACGTTGTTGTCTCCCTCTGCAGCCTGTGTTCCAGACCCCCTGTGACCCCACTTCCATTTTTTATGGGCAGCAGCACCCCTACTCAGGCTCTGGTAAATTTGATACCTTCTATGGAGTGGATGCAGAGATGCAAAGGTTGTTTAAGTAATGACATGTCATCTCCTCTACATGCCAAAATCTAGCATGTGACACAGAATTATCTATAAATATGCAATATAACTACATATTTTTGTGCCTGCATACCAATCTCTCGCCAAGTGCTTTCCAAGACAGCAAATTAAACAAAGTAATTAAAACAATAGTTATAAACTTTAAATTAGATCTTGTACAACTGAATTTGAGTTAACGCTTCAATGTTTTGGCAAGTATGCCTTACATGCATGATAAAGATTAAACAAGGCCATTATATTAAAACTATTATATCATAGATTAGACTCTCTGGTATCTTTGGGAGTGATGGGTCTCAAACATTTCTTTGTAAACTCCCTCTAACTAGTAAATAAATGTGGACAGCACTCCTAGCATTAATATTAAAATAATTTTAATGGCATTGGCCCATTCTACAGCAATAAAGATAGAGGCAACTTCAGTCCAAATCCAGCTGACAGGTCCCAGGTGGACAGCTCTACTCCAAGCGAAAAGTTTGGGGATGTCATTGTATGTATACAAGATTCCACATATTTTATTAAAATGGAAAATAGAAGACATGCAATTCAATAAATGATGAAAATAGATTACTATAATAATGAAGAACGGCTGTCAAAACTGGACTGCTTACTGGAGAATGGGTACTTACTTTTAAAGCTCATGATAAAATAATTTGTTCTTTAAGGTTTATAATCAACACATATCTGATTGGTATCAGATTTAATTGTAGAATAGTGATGGGCCTGGCGCAAATTTGTGGTGAATTTACGCGTTTCTCCGCCAGTGAATACATTTGCGAAACTCCTGCAAAAATTCGCAGGCGAAAATTGAAGTGAAAATTGATGCGAGTGACATCAGACGCACGTCCAAAATTGATGTGGGTGTCAATTTTCGTGTTTCAATAATTTTTCTCAAATTTTCCGCCGTTTCACAAATTTTGCTGGAAATTGGCAAATTTTTCGTCGAAGTGAAATGGGAGAAATCCGCCCATCATTATTGTAGAACAATGATTGGAGAAGTTCACAGCTAAAATAAAAGCAAGCTTTCTGATAGACAGCAACAGTGAGACATTCTAATAAAAAAGCCACATTGGAGACAAAGGATTTAACCTGTCTTCAATATTATGTAGCAAACAACAGGAGGAAGGGGATAGATTTAAATAAAAAAAATTGCAGTAAAAAAATATTGCAGCTTTCAGACATTAAGCAGATTCGAGTTGATAATGTTGCTACGTTTATGTGGACTAAGAGACAAACTGATACAAATTTGAATTAACATTTTTGCAGCAATTAGAGAAACATGGCCAATTTACGTATTTTCAAATTTGAGTTTTCCCTACTATAATTTTTGGGATCCATCAATCTTAAAAATTTTGAAATTTTGAATAAAAATGAAGTTAAGTTTTAATTTTACCATTGAAGCTAAGAAGTAGAAATTTTACAGCTTAATGAAACAATGTAATTTTTGTACATTTTCACTTTGAAATTTGAAAACCCTGAAATTCATATTAATGTAATTATTCAGAAGGTAACAGAAAAATCCAATATGGGATTGTGTTGAAAAAAGTTGTCCACCATGTACGGTATGTTACCAAATTACCCATATGCATTAACATTATGACTCAGAGTGGCTTTCAGACCTCTATGACGGAATCCATTAAGGAACCCTCATTCTTCTATGATCGAGAAACATGCCAGAATTAAAATTGATTGGCATTGTTACTGATAAAATATTTTCTATAATAGTGAAATAATTTGTTTTTAATCACATAGTATTTTACATGTTTCTTTGTTTTTAAATAAAGCAAATACCTGAAATCTTATAAGGCAGCTCAGATAAATAAAACATTTTTCATTCTGCAATACATCTCCTACCACGGTTTCCCAGATAGTAGTATTTTATCCAAGGAATTTTATACAGCCATTCAGTTTGCAGTCCCCTGATAGTAGTTGACAGGTCTATTATCTAAACAGCTTTACATTTTTTTGAGTAATAAACTTGTGGAGTATGTTGGGTCAGTTCCTTAGAGCAATTGCCTATTTGTGGAAAAACTTCATTTCTTTTGCTGCATTCACAACTTTAGCATTGATACGTCATACCTCTTTCCAAATTCCATATATAGTATGCAGAATGGCTATGAGAAAGCATGCCTCCCAAGATAGTGTAGAGTGGCTTATATGGTGCGTAATTCTGTGTCTAATCTCTTAAATTCACAACTGCAAAGCCTGGTCCCTAAAGCTGCCTTAAAAAAGCAGATTGCATCATTACAATGAAATGTGTGCTGGATACATTTTGCATACAACAGAAAAACAACATATATATGTAAATTGTGAATTAAATTAAAAAAACACTCAAGTCCTGTTAAGTGCTGTACTTGGACTATATACAGTGTATATATATATATATATATATATATATATATAGATATATATATATAGATATATATATATAGATATATATATATATATAGATATATATATAGATAGATAACAAACAAGGGAAAGTTGTCCTTAAAACTAATTTTTAAAACCATAAGGCAGGGGTGCAATGAGGCTGTGACCACAAAATACATATAGACAAATACAAGAGTCCTCTGCACTCAACCCATTATCAATATATTTAAGACATAGACATGTTGTGCATACTGCTTCTAAAAAATGCCTTACCCTTTAAACAAATCAGGGATTGTTTGTCCATATATTGCAATATATTTAAGCTGGCCAACTACGTCAAAGTCATCCCATATCTGGCCAGTCCTACACTCAAATTGCATCTGATTCATTAATAAAATTCTTAATGAATCAGATGCAATTTGAGTGTAGTCATCACCACGTGTCAAAAAATTGTTTTATTGCATAATATGTATAACCGATGTTTCGGTCCTCATTGGGACCTTTTTTAAAAAAAAGGCCACCACGATCCCCTGCATGTGCCCTATCAGAGGGGAGCAATGAGAGAGTGGTAGAGGGGATGGGGGCATACCTGGACTAGGGGTAGGCAGAGAACCCTTTAAGGGTGGTGACACACGTAGCTATTCGAGGAGATTAACCGCCCAGCGACAAATCTCCTCTACTTCGGCGACTAATCTCCACGAAATGCCTTCCCACCTGCTAGAATGTGATTTGCCAGCGGGTTGGCACTCTGATCACTTTGTTTTCTGAAGTTCACGAAGTTGCCTCACAAGGAATTTCGGGGAGATTAGTCGCCTGAAGAAGAGGAGATTTGTCGCTGGGTAACTAATCTCCCTGAGTAGCCACGTGTGTCACCACCCTAACAGGTACCTGCCCAGCACCTGCCCCATCATTTCACCCTAGGCAGGTGCCTCTTCTGCCTATCCCTAGTTCCAGCCCTGCAAGCTACTTGACAGAGTCCTAGTCAGAGATAAATCTAGGACTGCATTGTTGCAAGGCTATTATATTACCCCTGTTGAAGATGGTACACTACCAATGTACATAGAACTAGTTTAGAAGAATTTATGGAAAATACTGTAGCTAATGCTTAGTTACTATATGTGCTACAGTGTAGTGAATCCAGAGGAGTTATTAAAGATATGTGCGTCCATTGATATTCTATGTATTACCGTATAGGTAAGTTAGATGCCAGTGCGTCCGTTCCACATACTGTTCTAAAATGTTCGCTAGTGCGCTTTTTGATGCACAGGAACCTGGAGCTACCCCCATCCCCCCCCCCCCTTCAAGCTGGAGGTAGGAAGGGTTCCAACATTGGCTTCATCTACTGTATCTCCTCTGCACACTTTTCACCTAAAGAATCACATGCATCACATCATTTTGACAATGAGCGTCTGAAAAATGTTCAGGGTTAATGGGGTGGACCACCTTTAAGTTTTTATTTTTAGTTTGTTATAGAATGAATAATTCGAAGCAACTTTTCAATTTTATAGTTTTATAATTATTTGCCTTTTTCTTCTGACTGTACAGCTTTCAAATGGGTGTCGCTGACCCTATCTAAAAAGCAAATGATCTGTAAGGATACACATTTATTGTTATTGCTGCTTTTTCTATTACTGCTTTTCTCATCTTTCCTAGTAAGGTCCTCTCCTATTCATATTCCCTCTTATTCAAATAAATGAATGGTTGCTAGGGTAATTTGGACCCTAGCTGCCAGATTGCTTAAAATGCAAATTGAAGAGCTGCTGAATAAAACACTAAATTAAGCAAAAACCTTAAATAATAAAAAAAAGAAAACAAATTGCAAGCTGTCTCAGAATATCACTTTCTACATCATACTAAATGTTAACTCAAAGGTCAACAACCCCTTTAATACAAGTCTCTAATATGCCTGCAATTATGCTGGAATTGTGGGCAAATGCTGCATTCTTGGTAAAACTCATGGTGAATTATGGATGAAAAAAGTAAATGACTCTTCAGATGTTCCAGGACAAATAAAAGGAGTAAAAATAACTGAAACACAGGCGATGAATCAACCTGCCAAATATATCAATACATACCTGTCAATAGTAATTAGCGAATCTTCCTAAAGTCTGTTCACTTTGCTTCTGTGAAAGATTAGTTTTGACCCTTTTGGCAACTGCAAAAAAAGTATACTAGCCCTTAGTACTTTGCATCCACAGTGTCAAATGGTTATAATCAGGCAAAATTAATCAACGGGGAACAAATAGGATTTGCATTTTTTCTGCATTGTTTTTGATGATGCGTTAAAAGTGACATATTTTGCTACAGGTGCACTGCATTAGTGAATTTCACACTTGATCAGGAACTTCATTCATCTACTGCCTTCTTGCACACTAGTAGCTTGTTATATATGGTGCTAAAAATATATGGTGTGATTAATAACAAAAAAACAGACCCCAGTTGTTATGTTGGCTATGCTGTTTATTCCATCCCTTACCTGCCTGGAATAACTCTGTATCCTTTGCAGTAATAGATACTTTTTCACAAGTGAATTAACTGTGGAATATTTTCAAAGGGAAAGTACAGTTTTTTCTTTTAATGAAATGCAACTATGAGTTATTTTGTGCAAGTTTGTGTCTTTTAGGCAGTTTCACTTAAATGTATTAATGCAGCTGCATGCGTTAGTGTTGGTGCAATTGTGTGTTGGTCTTTGGTTGACAGGTTTATTTTATTATTTGATTGATTCCTGGTTTCTGACTACTGGTCTATTTGACTTCATTTCTGGATTGCTGCTTGCCCTGACCCTGCCCGTATGTTAAGATTTGACTTAACATACTATCAATATTGTTTTGCAGCTGGATTCTTATTTTAGTTGAGGCTACTCCAGCTTCCATAGCAGATGTATTACATGAACTCTGGCACTTCTGCTACTGAGCAGCTGAGCTTGTTCTATTCCACCCTTCAGGTCCTGATTACTCAGTGGTAGTTTTTTAGCAGAGGCTTTAGCTGTAAGTACTCCACAAGGACACCAATAGCTACAGAATCAGTTTATAGATCAAATGAGGTCTAAAATTTGTGATCAGTTTCCAGGGGCCTTTCCTGCTCCAGTTTAGCCGGATGACAACTTGCAACTTAAATTCGGTTTAGGAAGTATTCATTCAAAAAATTGTTTTTAACATGTCAACGGAGACCTTAGAAGACCAAAACTATGCAAGATGGGCCAACCTGAATGTTACAAAGGATGAGATCTAGTGTGAATGCTAATTTGCTAGGAAGCACAGCCTGAAGGCCAGTTAAAGTGATATTTGTGATGAATGCTTATTTGCTCTCATGGGTACTCATTGAACTGAAGAAGGAGGCCTTCTATTATAATGTTTATATATTGTTACAAGGTGAAAGAGTGTCCCAAGCAGATATTGGAACTTAAAACAGGACTTGAACCTGATAACTCTAAATACAACTTAGAGCCTTAAAGGGCATCTAAAGGCAAAAAATAAAATCCAATTTTTACTTTCTTTAATGAAAAAGAAACCTATCTCCAATATGCTTCAATTAAAAAATACAGTTTTTATAAGAAACCTGACTGTATGCAGTGAAATTCTCCCTTCATTTACTGCTGTGGCTAGGAATTGTCAGATGGTCCCTAACTGCTCTGCAGGGAAACAATCATACTTATGAACAGCAGGGGGAGCCCCTGCCTTCCCAGCCTGCAGCTTTGTTTTTTCCCTGTAAAGCAATTGGCGACTGTGTAGAGATTTGTATTGGATTTTATTTTTGCCTTTACATCACCTTTACTGTTTCCAACTCCAGCTGCAGGGACAACAACCATGGAGGCAGATTTAAACAGATAAACTGGAATTCTATTTGGAGGATTATTTGCTGCAGCCACTGGTTCTGCAGAGTTGGAAAAAGTTTGTATTAATAAAAACAATTAATAAAATCCACATTCGATTTCGAAACAACACAGGACCCAGTGCACTCTGCCTATTCTGGTTATTATCTGGCAGATATTATTTAACTAGTGCTGTTTTGATAATTTATAAAGATCCCTAAGCAGCCTAGACCACACTGAGCATGTGCACAGTCTTGGTCTTGCAAAGATGTTTAACAAAGTAACTGCAGTTTTGCAAGTTAATTTTCGAATAAATACGCGGAAATTCGCTAAGAATTCATTTCTGACGAAATGTCTGAGGAAATCATTTTAATGCCAACGATGAAAGCACAGGACAATGGAGGCAATTTATTAGTTGTGTAATGTTATCCACATATAATAGGTAACCTTTTTCTAGCAGATGAGTTATGAAGTCCAATATATATTTTTTAGTTGGCATTTGATTTATCTCTTTGACTTTTCCTTCATAAAGTTTTAAAGATTTAGTGCAGCTAGATGCGCATTTATAGAATTTCATGGCATAACAGGCACGCTTACTTTTAGCTGTAATAGCTACTGTATGTTATGGGGCAAAAGCTATTTCATTAATTTTGCCCAATTGAACTATTGAGAACTACAAGGCCATAAAACATTCTGATTATAGCACACAAATAAATCAGCATCAGCAGTGATTTCTTACTTTCTTTAAGTATATATTATCATTTTGTATTCAACTGGTTATTTTTTTATTAAAGAACAGTATTCCTTCTTAGAATAATTTTTTTAATTCTACATTTTGTGACAAATTTAATTAACATGGTAAAAGCACAACACACACTCTGTTAAATTTTGCTGAAAGTCAAGGTCATAAATATCACTCTGCAGAGAAAGAACCATGGATTCTAGACTTGATTAAACAAATTCTTTTGTAAATGAATACTGTATAATAGAACAATAAGAACTCTTAAATGTGCAAATTCAGTGTTAAATGGTGCCACAAAACAGAAAATCAATCACGTAAAGGAGCCCCTTGTCATTGATGATGATTTTTTTTCCTGTGCAAGACTTAATCTTTTCCTCTGAGACTAACCTTTGACTTTTGTAGGTCTAGACCCTTTGATATGTTCCTTAGTACAAGGCTTCCTGTACTCATTTAAGATGACATAATGTGTTAATAGTGAATGGACCACATTCTATGAATCTCCTTCTTGCACAAACCTTTACTGCCCCAACAGCCTGTTTTTGTTTTTAAGGAGAACTGCTGTTATTATTAATTTATTTTTTAAGAAAATAGTTTAGATAAATTGTTTTCCCACCCTGTCCCCCACTCTGGTTGGGGGAATCAATTTTGTTTTTCAAAAAATGCTTCTTGCTAACACTAAGGAGGTTATTTATTAAAAACTTGGATTGTGGGTTTTTATTTTATAAAATGAGAATTTTTAGTGAAAAAAAAACAAATTTTTCGAGATTTATTATACCCCGAGGATGAAAAAAGTCAGAATCCGAAAATCCGGCATCTCAGACTTGCCGAGGTTGTATATCAGTCATTGGGAGAAGTACCAAAGATTTTTTGATCTGCGCTGGGTTTTGTGCAATAATCTGAAGATTTCGGGCAAAAATCGGAAAAAAATGTTTTCGGGTGGAAAATCCGATTTTTTTTTTACGATTCATATATATATATTTTCAAGTTTTTTTCATTTTTTTTCCCACACATAAGATTTTCGGGAAAGTGTATTAATAAATAGGGGGGAAAAAAACCCAGTGCGGATTTGGTCAGAGTTTTTTTCAGAAAATATTGAAATAAATTCAGACTTTGATAAATAACCCCCTAAGTCACCAAGTGAAATGTTCCACCCCAAGCAAAATTTCACCTCTTCGGGGCCATACACAGAGCATTTGCTTATTTCAGATAAAGAGTGCAGTGTTTTGTTGAACAAGTAAGCCCTGTACTTAACACCATAACCAACCAGTAGATACAGAAGTCTCCTGTGTCTTATTGCCCCTAGCGCTCAATAACCCAGGTGAATGACATGCAAAATAGGTGGTATGCCAGGACAGCAAAGAGCTGCATCTGAATACACAACTTCTGGGGCAATGTGCAAAGTACAGGTAACAGGATGCTTTATATTTTTTTTTTACTTTGCAAGTTGTGCCTGGCTTCTTAAATGAGACCACATAAAGGCCACGTTTAGGCAGACTTTTCCCATAAACTGATCAATATATATGTACACAGTATATTGTTTCATAAAGAAAGCTTTATTTTTAGTTGGGTCATTTATCAACACTGACCAAAATTGCCCATGGCAACCGATCAAATTGTTGAATTCATTGTTCTGCTGCAGATGTCTAAAAAAAGCCAAGCACTGATTGGTTGCTATGGGTTACTGCCCATGGGCAAATTTGCCCCAGTGTTGATAAATGAGCTCCACTGATTATTGTTTTTAGAAATGAGAAATGCCAAGCAGCTTCATGTGCCAAGCTACAAAAGAAAATCATCTAAATACTGAAACAAAGCCAAATAGTGACCTTGCTCAATAAACAAAATAATCTATTTAGTAATCTGGAAATCATAGAAAGTCACAGAAGTCATAAAAAGCATTGTCACTGTTTAACTGACTAAAGTTCATGTCGAGATCTCTGAAGCTAAGCAGAGGAATATTGTTGGAGACATTCATGCTTTTTAACCCGGCCAGCAGCGCTCGTCCAGATGGAATACATTTTCAGCCAGCAGTAACTCATCCATCAAGGATTTCTTTTTCTCTGGCTTCATCAATCTTCAAGCCGTCACATAGTCATGGCTGTCCCATAGCACAACTGTCTGTTGCCCTTTCCTTTATCTGCAGCATCTAGCCAGAAAGCAGATACTAAAGAGGTGCAAGTCACAGATGTACTACATTACACTCCCGCTTACTGACCAAATTCCCTAGGGCATCATGTTCTCCTTGAGCTTCAGTGCTAATCTTTCCGAAGGATCTAATAAATATTAAAATCTCTTTGATAAACATTACTGTAGTGTAGCATATAATTTCATAATACTTTTCCCAAGAACAGTAGGTAAGCATACTGACTGCCAAGCTTCCAACTTGATATATTTAATGTTATTGTTACTTAGCATTAAACCTCGAAGGATGGAAGAATCCCCTACATCATTGGCTGCGTTTCCAAATAGCCTTTAGATTTCTTTTCCATTCCACAGAACAGCTGGCTCTCCGGCTTTCAACAGTGCTACTGTTATCAGATTCATATTGATAATTTGCACAACCTTTTATTGGAAATGTCACATTAAGTCCAGCAAATATTGTTATCTTCTTTTAAGAATTAAGCATTATTTTGTGCACAGAAAATACACTGTCCCAATATATCCCCGTGGGATAAAGTAACAAATGCAAGCTTTGGCAAACTGCAATGTCTCCAGAAACCAATACATTGCTCATTAGCCAATAAATACATTATATTTTGAATACTTCTTATATTGAGTAAATAAATCGGAGAATTAATTTGCAAAGTAAGATTAATTGGACATGTTTACCCAAAGTTCACCATGTTGCCTTTACTTGCGACTTTCACACTTGGTTAGTGGCATGCAAGCAGGTATAACCACACGCATGCCACATAAAAGCATAAATTTACATGACCATGGAGTTCCTGCTTGCATAAAGAGCATCATAACTTTCTGAATGCTCACTTACATAACTGGGGAAAGCTTAAATAACCATATTATAGCATACAGTGCATCTTGTTTACACAAAACTGCATCTCACCTGACAATGAGTGTACAAAAGTGGGTGCATGTTGGCCTTGCTGTTTAGGGGCTTGCTATGAAGGAAACCCAGGGGAGTCAATGTATGTCAATGTTGTGCTCCAGAGTATTTAGATCCAGTTGTAGTTAATGGGTGTACATTTGATTGTTCCTAAAACGTAATGCAGGTGCAGCATAGTTCTCCATTGACCATTGGAGAGGTGCTCTGTGCCTTACAGTGAATAAACTAACAAATACACAAGCAGACTCTTCTAATACTTTAAAATTTGTTTGTTAATACATAGGGCATGCACATGAGCTCTCAATGACAAAAATGCAAGGCAAAAATGTAAGCAAACTTGTGGCCTTGTTCCCAGCCTCACTGTTGTATCACTTGGATTCTATTTTTTTATGCAGCAACTTAATACATAGTAACATAGTAAGTAAGGTTGAAAAAAGACACGTCCATCGAGTTCAACCTTTTTTTTTTTTATTAAACTACCTATCGGCCAGTTGATCCAGAGGAAGGCAAAAAACCCATCTGAAGCCTCTCCAATTTGCCTTAGAGGGGGAAAAATTCCTTCCTGACTCCAAAATGGCAATCGGACTAGTCCCTGGATCAATTTGGACTATGAGCTATTTCCCATAACCCTGTATTCATGTGTGCATGTAATAGCACTTGAGCCTAGCATGGGATGCAATATTTTGTGGTATACACAATGGCACTGACATTTTCTGGAAAATGCTACAATGTGGCAAAAACATGACAAAGTGCTTTCACTTTGCACCTGATTTCTCTAGGAGGATGAGAGCAATATTTTGTGCATATCTTTCAGTGGCATTTTTTTTTACAAACGTTTCTTTTTTTTAAGACTTTTACTATACAGTTTGCATACCACAGACGTGTGAATTTTGTTCCATTTTATGGTCATAAAAGTTGTTATATCTCAATCTTAAACACAGGGTTGCTTTGCTGATGACGGCATATCACTCTGTAGCTTACACTTAAATCTTAATATAGTGCAAGGGGTAGGGCACAGTCATTATGGTATATTTGCACTTTTTAGCACTTTAGACCTTCCTTCCATGGTTTATGAATTGCTTCAGGTCTCTGTGTTTCGGAGCACAGAAATTTATGGGCACTTCCTTGAATACAGTCCTGTCCTGTCTATGTTCAATAGCGCTATATTTGTGAGGGGTGGGTAGAAGGATGCATTTACTATGAGTTGTAAGGGCATGCTCTTGCATTTATGTTTGGTGTCATAATAAATGATCCCTATTTGCCATTAATGTACTTGCTTGCTTTAGGGGCAAAGATAAATAGGGATGCACAAAACCCTCCTATTTTTTATTCAGTCAAACCCCTTTGTATTTGGTCAAATCCCTGAATGCTTCTTAATGGATTTGGCAGAATACAGAAATAAATCTGAATCCTTGTTGACAGCAGAAATTCCCTGTGTGCATGCAAAAATAGATGGTGCCACACAAAGTATACACACCCACAGAAGACATTTTGCTTTATATAGGGCAGTAATCCCAAACCAGTAGCTTGTGAGCAACATGTTGCTCTCCAACCCCTTGGATGTTGCTCTCAGTGATCTCAAAGCAGGAGCTTATTTTTGAATTCCTGGCTTGAAGACAAGTTTTGGTTGCATAAAAAACAGATGTACTGCCAAACAGAGCCTCAATGTAGGTTGATAATCCACAAAGGGGCTACCAAATAGCCAATCACAGCTCTTATTTGGCAGACCAAGAACATTTTTCATGCATGTGTTGCTCCCCAACTCCTTTTACTTCTGAATGTTGCTCACGGGTTCAAAAGGTTGGGGATCCCTGATATACGGTTTGCATTAGGTCTGGCCAAGTTATTGAATTCGACTGAATTTGAATCCTGATAAAAAAGGTTCAGATTTATCCCAAACTGAATCTGGGATTTGATGCAGCCCTAAAAATAAAGGAGCATTTCAGATTCTAGCCAGTTTACAGAAGCATCAAATTAGCAGGAACATTTATAAGAAAATGACTCCAAGGTTATGGAGTAGGTTTAAAGTATTTTGTACTGGGATGCCAATATCAAAAAATGTAGCACATACAAGGCCAAATGCTTTTTGTTTTCCCTCAGACAACAATACAGTTTTAAAATCAGAAAGTGTTCTCCTCACACTGAACCTGGCCTGTTATCTTGAGAGAGAATTCGAATTTGCAAAGAATCAACATAAAGACATCAGGTACTGAATTCCCTAGGAAGCTACTTATTCTACTTTTCATACATAAAGATAGATAGCACAAAATATGTATGTTTAATCTCCCTTTTAAACAATGTCATTGGTTGCTCTTTTTATTACATATTGTGTAGAATGAAGAATGCATCAGTAAAATGTTATGAGTATAGATAATGTAAGTTAAGGGAGGGCACAGAATTCCTTGAAAAACACTGACACAAAAATGTGCTATTGTAAGGTGCGGCTGGGATTTGAGCCTGAAACTTTTGGATTGCTGGCTCTGTGTCCTATCCACTGGACCAGATGAGCAACTAGCAGGCTGGCTTGCTATCTTTCACCTGGCCTTTAACATCCCTTCCCAGCAACCTTATTGGTTGGGTGGAGTCAGCCAATCAGAACTCACTCCTTCCCCTAGCAATCCCTGACAGTTATATTGCCCTGTATTTTCTGTTGAAGACTCGAGACTTATTTGTAACATTTGAAATGGAAATTTTCAACCTTGTTCTAAAGTGTTTTTGTTCTTCAATAATCAAGTTAAAAAACAGTGGGGTTCATTTATAAACTTCACGCATGGAAGATTGGTTCGCAAAGTGAATATATTTACCCTGCACATGGTTATATTTATAAAGCTGAATAAGAGAGTGCAAACAGAATTGCGAATTTTTTTTTCACAATGCGATTGTCTATAGGAGATTTTTAAATATGTCACAATTCGCAAATTGCGAATCTTTATGCGCAGACTCTGTGGCTCAATTACGCCACAACTTTGGTGGCGGATAAAATATTCGCAAGAAAGTTTCGCAAACGGCGATTTTAAGTTACTGTCAACAATATTTTCGCGCACAATAACCTCGCACATTGGGTGCAAACTCCCGTCTCATTTGCGCGCCATTTGCAGAAATTTATTCACACTGTGAATTCGCAAAAAACGGAAAGACGTACAGAGCAGTGCAATATATTAGCGCTCACAAAAAACATGCGTAATACAACCATTTGCGAAAAATATGCGCAAACTTTATAAATGACCCCCAGTGTTGTTCATCATGTTTTATTCCCGACGATGCATTTTCATTATGTCTGCTATAAGTACACAACAACAAAAATGTATATATACCAATAGGTGCATGCTATTTTGAAATACAGGTGCATAGGGTGCAAATCATTATATGCATTCATGTCATCATAGGTATCACATGGGTGTAGCAAGTCATGATGTGAATTTGGCCATAGTGTACACAAATAGAAGAATATGATAGGGAAACACAGGGTTTGGACATTTTTTCAAGTTCTTGGAATCAGGGGTCCCTTTTAGCTCATAACATGGCTACATTTATATAAAACATAAATATTGTTGTATCAGTAGTTCAGTCCCTGTTCCAGGAATATCCCGTGTTTTCCTGCAAATCTCAATTCAAAAAAACTTCGGTCTGTGCTTCCAAGCATATTGGTGTATCTAGAAAAAATAACAGGCAATTTCCCCAGATCTCACATTAATTGGCCTTGAGGACAGGTCTGCCCCAGCCTTTGTGTGGGAACCACTGTCATAAAATGATTCTTGTGTAGACATTGCCATATAATCAGCATATTAAAATGAGAAATATAGAGTTACCCTCCTGTTTATGATGCCTTTGCTTTGTACTGTACTATATCATTGTAAAGGTAATTTATTATCAAGTAATTGTGAGATTATACACTTAAGAGGTTTAAGATAAATCACTGTTGCCTCTAAACATTTATTCAGAAACAGGAGACTGACCTGAGGCTATGAGAAAGTAAATTAAACGTATAGGATTACTCTACACAAACCATAACTCACATGTAGAACAGCTTCCAGATATGTAAGTTAGTCAGTTTTATCAAAATGTGTATATATAGAAACTGAACACTAGCCCTTCTAGGTCTCTTTCTCGAGGAAGTTATTGATTCTATCTTTTTATCAAATGTAATGATACATGTAATATTTTGAAGGATTTGGACCTCTGAGTTAAGCTGAAGTTTGAATATTTTGTAAAGAAAAGCTGCATTTGAATATGGACAGAAGTATAGTCTATCCTCACTTTATGGGACCATAAAACAACGGACTGTATCTTTGTACAAGGCATTGTTTAATTAAAGGGCATGTCAAGTCTAAAATAGAATAAGGCTAAAAATGCTGTATTTTGTATACTAAATATAAACATGAACTTACTGCACCACAAGCCTAATCAAACAAATGATTTATGCTTTCAAAGTTGGCTACAGGGGGTCACCATCTTGTAACTTTGTTAAACATCTTTGCAAGACTAAGACTGTGCACATGCTCAGTGTGGTCTGGGCTGCTTAGGGATCGTCATAAACAAAGCTGCTCGAGTTCTGCATGGCTGGGAAGTAAGGCGGGGGCTCCCCATGCTGTTTATAAGTATGATTGTTTTCCTGCTCAGCAGTTAGGGACTGTATGACAATTCCTATCCACGGCAGTAAATGAAGGGAGAATTTCACTGCATACAGTCAGGTGTCTTATAGAAACGGTACACATTTTTTAATTTCAGTATATTGGAGATAGGTTTCTTTTTCATTAAAGAAAGTGAAAATGGGATTTTATGTTTTTGCCTTTACATGCCCTTTAAGAAAAGGAACATTAAATAAATAGTAATTAAAAGAGTAATTGTGAATAAGGAGAGACATAACAGGTGCATATAGAATCCAGATAAAGAATCAGACAGACCTTTCCTGTCTGTTATAAAAACAGTAGCTGAGGTACTTCATGTTGGACATGCTGATGTTAATTTAATTAAACTACATTATTTCCCCACAACCATATGGGACTTAACCTCTAAATGCGAATAAACGATATTAGATATCCAGGACCATGCAGATTGTACTAAAAAGCAATATTTATTGTCACCATGCCAAATAACTAAAAACATTTAAAATAAGCAGCGCTGCTTAGGGGGTGGGGATCCCATTTATCCTATTTTGCAAATGTTACAATACAATACAATATAAGAAACTGCGTGCACGCTATAGAAAAAGGCCTCCAGTGTATGTGGATTGCAACCAACTGGATAGATCCGTAATTAAGTGTTCATAAGATGAGGAGAGCGAAAATCATCGCGGCTGTAGTATGAGTAACCATTAGGGTGCTCAATTTGATGGTAGAGAAAGTAATTGGTCGGATTCAGTTATGAGTGAGATATCAGAATTAAAACGGCATGTGAGGGCGGAGCCGGTGTGGGGTTAATTCTTTAGTGCCCAGAATGATGCAGTCTTATATGGTGTGAATAGACCATATAAGTAGATCTTCCCTATTAAGGGACAGAGCATGTTGGTACGCCCTACGGAGACACCGTGTTTTATAGCCCCGTAATTTAAATCTCTGGTAAAGGGAATAGGCCTCTCGTTTAAAATCCTCATCTGTAGAGCATATTCGCCTCAGTCTTATGTATTGTCCCTTGGGAATGCGATTTGGATAATAAATTATTACAGTTGGAAACAACATGGATCTTCAGACTCCATACTTACAAATCTGAATTTGGTTTGAATGGCCATCTTAATTTTCAAGCTTTTGTAAATAAATGAGAGGACAGGATGTTGAATGACCTATGGTATGGTTAATGTATTTGGCTGCCCATTTCGGCAATTCTAATGATTCCATACCATATCTTTTGTCTAGAATTGTACTGATTTTGTATATATATCATTTTTTCTCTTTCTTCCTTCTTTTCCCTTTTTTCTTTTTCTTCTTCTAATTTTTCTAATATATTCATTTTTTAGGAGTTTAATATTTATATATATACATACATACTTATAATTGAGAATTTTGATCACATGTCCAGGACCTATAGGATATTCTTCTATTTTGTATCTTACCACCATGCCTTAGGGGTATACAAACTTAGCGAGTAGCTATGTGAATAGTGCCACAAAAAGGCTTACCTTTATACGTTTATTTTTCATTTTTATTTTTATTTACTTCTTATTTTTGATATAGGATGCATTGATCTGTGTATTACTGTTTATTTTGGTCTAAAGGATGTCCTTAGATTGTATATTATTTCAACGATGTTACCACATTGATACTAGTGACATTTGAAAGCTTTACGCAACAATGTTGTGGCAATTATGATCATTGGAGTCACGTGACCTTACCCTTAAAAGGATGTCATTTCCGGTTTGTCGGTCTCTTGACAAAGCCGCAGGTAGCGGCGAAACAGCTGTCGAGGCACAGCGCTGCAAGGGGATTTTGCGGTTTCCTGTTTTCCTTCTTGAGGATGATGCGCATCAGAGGCTTAAGTGGTTACGGGAGTCGGATGTGAGTATGGAGCGATGAGTAGCCGGTGTGAGAGGTGATCCATCACAGTCAGTAATTTCTCTATCCCGAACAGCGGTCTGCTGCGGAGTGGTGGGATAAATATTATCACATAGCGATTGCCATACCACCAAAGCACCGGGATCCGAATGTCCATTGGATGTGCATAGAGGATATTTCCTCTTCTAGTGCCTATATTCACACCATATAAGACTGCATCATTCTGGGCACTAAAGAATTAACCCCACACCGGCTCCGCCCTCACATGCCGTTTTAATTCTGATATCTCACTCATAACTGAATCCGACTAAGTACTTTCTCTACCATCAAATTGAGCACCCTAATGGTTACTCATACTACAGCCGCGATGATTTTCGCTCTCCTCGTCTTATGAACACTTAATTACGGATCTATCCAGTTGGTTGCAATCCACATACACTGGAGGCCTTTTTCTATAGCGTGCACGCAGTTTCTTATATTGTATTGTATTGTAACATTTTCAAAATAGGATAAATGGGATCCCCACCCCCTAAGCAGCGCTGCTTATTTTAAATGTTTTTAGTTATTTGGCATGGTGACAATAAATATTGCTTTTTAGTACAATCTGCATGGTCCTGGATATCTAATATCGTTTATTCGCATTTAGAGGTTAAGTCCCATATGGTTGTGGGGAAATATGTCAATATAAAGTAAATGTGGACACCTCTTTTCATGCGGGCCACAATTGGCTGCTATTAATTGTATGCACCTTGCTTGGGTCATATGGATATTTGATACATTTAAGAATTGTTGCCCATTCTCTGTGGTCTTGTCCATTGATATGTTACAGATCTACTTTGTTGCTACTAGAATCCTTATTCTGTATAGTAGGAGTTTACCTAAAACAGTGGTCCCCAACCAGTGGCTCGTGAGCAACATGTTGCTCTCCGACCCCTTTCATGTTGCTCCCCGTTGCCTCAAAGCCAGTGCTTATTGTTGAATTCCAGGCTTGGAGTTGAATTTGAAATTCGAAGTAATTTTTTGGATACTTCGACCATCGAATAAGATACTACGACTTTGAAGTTACTTGGACTTCAATTCGAAGTAAAAATCGTTCGAATATTCGACCATTCGATAATCGAAGTACTGTCTCTTTAAAAAACTTCGACTTCAATCGCCAAATTAAAGTGCTATGTTAGCCTATGGGGACATTCTACAACATTTTTCTTTTACACATTGAATAAAAATCCTTTGATCGATCGCTAAAATCGTTCGATTCGAACAATTTTTATTCGACCGCAGGATTGCCAAATTTGTTGAAAAAACTTCGAATTCAAAGTTTTTTAATTTGATGGTCGACTTTCGAAGTTTTTTGATAAATCTGCCCCTAGGTGTACTGCCAAACTGAGTCTCCTGTAGACTACTAGTCTCCATAGAGGCTACTAAATGGTCAATAACAGCACTTATTTGGAACCTCCAGGAACCTTTTTCATGTTTGTGTTGCTGCCCAACTCCTTTTACTTCTGAATGTTGCTCACAGGTAGAAAAAGTTGGGCATCCCTGACCTAAAATATTGATCTGAAGCTATTCATTCAGTATTTTTTTGGCATAAACATTAATCATAGGGCAAATGGGGATTCTGTCCAGGGCTCATTGATCTAGGGGGGCCCACTGTACCAAATGCTTTTTTTAATGGGCCCCTTGCTGCTGTCGCTGCTGCTCCTACTGCCCCCCTTACCAACGCCACTCTTCTTTGAGAAGGCATCTTGGATTTTTGTATGGTATAAATGGTGTTCCTTGTCCATTTTTCAGGGATCTTACTGACACGTGTGGAGTTAATGGAGTGCTTATTTGACACTTTTCAGTTATCTTACTGACATATCTGGAACTGATGGATTGCTTATTGTCCATTTCTACAGTGATTATACTGGCATAGCTGGGGTTCATATGCTGATTATCCATTTTTTATAGCAACTGTAGTAGCACATCTGGAGTAATTATACTGTGGAGATTCATCCTGAGTATGGACAAAATAAACTGCAGCATAAGACAAATATACAGTATATTGTGTAGACACCATGCATAAAAGCCCTTTACGAAGGTAGCTTATTGGGAACTAATAACCAGATTAACATTTCAACTTTTTTAATTTGAAATGGAAGTATACATTTAGCATCCCACTGACCTACTTTGATACGTTTTTGGCTGTGCAAATAAATCAGTCTGCACAAAGAAAAGCTATACAAAACTCAAAAATAAAAGCAGCACAAATATATAATCATTTTGCCTTGGTATGTGTTCCTGCCAAAATTCCAAACCTCTAAAATGTTTATCCTTAAATGTTTCCCTTATTAAGTCATTTAGATGGTACTCAAAACTACTAAATGAACCCGGTTTTGTGCTCATCTCTAAATATAGAAAACATGTTTCATTTGGTACGTAATGGATTCCATTAAAAAGAAACATGTAAGGTTCCTGACAAGGTTACGGGTCACGGTTTTGTCCTCTTATCTCTGCCTCTGTGTTTAGTTATGGTCTTTTTCTCTGGCCTATATCAATGATGCATTCTAAGTTTTTCCATTTTAAATGCTCTGCGCTACATTTTTTATAGTCAGCAGTTCTGAAATAAGATAAACTTTCACAAGGAACATTTAATTGTTTGCAGTACCTACAGATGTATTTTTATATTGTTATTGTTATATTATACCATCAAATTTCTCTAGAAAATATTTTCCCAACTTTGCAAAAACACAATGTTGTGTGTGGTGAGTTCCCACTGATAGAACAACAGTACGATGTGGTTAGATTATTCCCTACAAAGAATTGGTAGGTCTCTGTGAGATAAAATACAGGGCGACATCAGTTGTTGTCTTATATATTATTATAACAGAATGTAACCCAGATATATTTTATAATACATTTCTTATCAATTTAAAAATAGCAACTTTATCATTTATCTGTTTTCAGTATCACTGACCTATTGACCTATTTTAGGAAGATGTATATCTGGAGTCTAATGAGGGATTGTCTTTGGCATGGATTTACCTTTTTATTGAATGAACCAAATTAGGATTAGTCAAAACCAATACACTGTCCCACCAAAGGAGAAAGGGTCATTTACCACTGCAGATGCAGTAAGAAAAGTGTATTGAATTAATTCTGATTGATCACATTTGAGTCAGACACAACTCCCCCCTGATGATGACAAGGAAGCTGGAATTCTGGGATAAAATCCGGCACTGTGGGAAAAAAGATTTTGTGTGGCTGCATTGTATGATGAATCTCAAAGTAAACATTTGCATACTGTTAAAAGGGGATGCTACTATCTATCAATTTCTACAGAACCTTCTTAAGGTAGGGTGCTATGTACACATGCTATTAAGCCAAACCTGGGGAGGCCCATTTATCAAATGTCAGATTTTAGTGGTTTTTGAGACCACCATTAAATTCTATTTCTCTAAAATCATAAATGCCATGAAAGTTATTAAAAGATACGATTATGTTAGGGTTGGTCACAGTAGGGGCTTCTTTATTTTTTGCTTTATCACTTCTTTTCAGTTTTAGGACACTCACATGTGGTTGTTTTAACCTTGGTTCCCTCAAAGTTGCTTTTTTGTCATTCCCCCACACAGGAACCCTGACCCAGTCTTATCTCTGCGACTGTAGCCACAGACGTGCACTGAGATTCAGATACATTTGACTTGCCGTTTTTATCTGTGTTCGGGGTCAGTTAATTCATGCGTTCCAGTGTGATGGGCAGTGCAAAGGGGCAACAGAATGGGAATACAATAACAAAGGCGTTCACTAACACCACTCAATGCAGACTTGGGTTACATTTTTGTAAACAGTAACTACCTTGCTTTTTATGTTTCAGATTTGTATACTTTGACTTCACATTAAACTGATTTCTAGCTGAACTTTCAATAAAAATGTTTCCCTAAAAAAAAAAAAAAGATACGATTATTAAAAGTACAAAAGAAAAAAAATTGCATGGACAATGCACAAAAAAATATGAAAACCTGTAGTTTATTGGACAATTCCTAGAGAAAAAAAGTCAGAACTGATTAAAAATGGTCCAGTTGGATCAGCGCAGTTCCCATTGACTTCTATAGGACCTCAACAGCTTTTTACACGTGTACTTTTCCTTTTGCAGCTTCCATAGATCTTCTATCACATTATAGTTCCCAGTCAGCAGAGAGCCTTGCCTATTGTCCTTGGGGCTGTTTAATCTTCTGTAACAGCAATATATTTATTATATATTAATTTAAATTATTTTGCAATTTGGGAAACTTTTATGCATGACCAAGGCCAGCCATGCCTACAGTAATATATTTTGTCTAAGAGTTATCACAAACCTGGGGGTTTCTTCTCATTATCCTGATATTTGGATATCTGGTAGCATTGCTTGTGGATGAACAGTTTCACAGAAGTGTTACATGATACTAGTCATATCCGGTAAAATTTATTTTTACTTGAATAAGCTATGTGAAATAATTTTTCCTAAACATCATAAATTGAACATTAATAGGCCATAAAACTAAGGATAACTACACAGTCACGACCTTGAAAAATCATCTTCATCTTCCAGTCTCTCAATAAAACCACTGCCTGGTTTCTGAAATGCTGATGAACAACAATCTTATGGTGCCCTTGCTCTATGCTTGTCAGGGAGGCAGCAATGAACTCTATGGTCTCAGCTTGGAAAAAACAGCCTTGAAAGTGTAACCTCCTTTCTGGAAAAGTTAGTAATCAGAATGTTTCTATGAGATGCATCTTCTCAAAGACATGAGTTTACTGTAAGACCTCATGAATGTCAATTACAAGTTTAACAATAATTTTGTTGAGGGGGATCTATCACAAAATCAAAATCATCCGTATAAATAGCTGAAGGATATTCTTTAGAATATCGTAGACATAAAAATATATTTTTCAGTGAATCATCCAATGGATAGCATATGGCATAAATGCAGGTGTATGAGTTAAGAGTTACACAGAAATAACTGTCATTATAATATTTTATGTGAGGTTGCATGTGTGGTGTGGTCTATTTCTGCACAAAGGTGTTACATTCTAAGTTATGAGGATGTATGATGTATCCAGAATTTCACATCCCCAGACAAATTTTAGGAAGTGCTTTAGAAATTCCTTGAGTTGTGAGAACGTGGAATCATGAACGAAGTTCAGACTGCAATTAAACACATATAGTTACATTCACATAACATTTAGATAACTACAAAGGTTTGGTCTACTTCCCAAAACTGGTTTAAAGCTGGCCCACCTTAGTCATTTATCTGAAAGACCCAGTTAGTGAACCATTGGTATACAGACCTTATCTATCTGCAAAGTTGTTTTTACCACTGTGTTGTAGTAACAATAGTGCTAAGGGTACAATGCCATACAATGATACTTTTGCCAAATAATGGTAGAATGCTTGCTTGGCCTTATCAAAAAAACTTTAGAGCTAAAAAAGTTAATAAACGTCAGCATCCCTTTATTCTAACGAAGAAAGTCACATGTGGTTTTTATTCATTCTAACAGAACAGTAGCATCTAAAAAAGAAAATATTTTAAAGGAATGATAATATACTGTACAGTTGTTCAACTGGTACAACTGGTGTGTTTGCTTCAGAAAGACTACTATAGTTTATATAGACAAGCTGTTGTGTAGCCATGGGGGCAACCATTTAAGCACAGGATACACAGTAGAATACAGATATGCTATGTAGAATCCCATTCTTTACTAGAAAGACTATCTGTTATCTGCCGTGTATCCTTCTCTCCTTTTTCAGCTTTGTATATCTGCCCCCATAGAATTTCAGATACAAACACAACACTTTTACCAGGGCAGAGCAATAGTTCATTATAATTTAATGACTTTAAAACACTCTCAGTTTTTGGTGTTACTATCCCTTTCAAAATGCCAATTCTTGTGTGTGTGTATATATATATATATATATATATATATATATATATATATATATATATATATATATATATATATATATATATATATATATATATATATATATATATATATATATATATATATATATATATATATGTATATGTATATATATATATATATATATATATATATTTTTTTTTTTTTTTTTTTTTTGAAACACAGAGCTATTTCATTTGTTATATAATCACAGTCAAACCCAAAATGCAAATATGAGCCTTCTATGTTATCCAGAGTATGTACCTGTGGTGTAATTAGCTGGACATTTAGCTATACCTTGTAAGCTATCAAAGTATGACTTGTGTATTACTGGGCCACTAAACAGATCAGGATATTAGGCAGTTACAGTAAGGCTGCTTACATATAAATAGTACCAAATGATTGGTATGCTAGATGTCAGGAGATTGTTTTTATATGTAAGATGATAAATGCAATGTATTAGACTGTTACTAATACAATAATTGGATTATTTAAGACTCCTGCTTACTTACCATCTACTGAGAAAATTGCAGTTCTTTGATGCCAGGTGACTTAAAACATGGGAGGTAGAAAATGTCGCTCTTTAATGTTTCTTTAATGCAGCCATTGTTTTTAATGTCAAGCTTGAACACATTTCAGTTTACAGTGGTCATTCTCAAAAACAATACTGTGAGCAAAGTAATGCAATATACACAATTAGCTGTTTCATTAGATTCCAATGTGACAGTAGAGATTAAGGAGCAGATTAATCAAGGGTCGAAGTGAATTCGAGGGAATTTTCGAAGTAAAAAAATGTGAAAATATTTTTTTGGACACTTCGACCATCGAATAGGATACTACGACTTCGACTTCGATTCGAAGTAAAATAGTTAGAATATTTGACCATTGGATAATCGAAGTACTGTCTCTTTAAAAAGACTTCGACTTCAATACTTTGCCAAATTAAACCTGCCGAAGTGCTATGTTAGCCTATGGGTACCTTCTAGAGCATTTTTCTACGTTTTTTGAAGCCGAAGAAAAATTGTTCGATCGATGGATGAAATCGATCGAACGATTTTACTATGACCGCAAATGGGCAAATTCGATGTAAAAAAACTTCGACTTCGATATCCGACTTCTACTTTGAAATTAGACCCTTGATAAATCTGCCCCTTAGGAGCCCATGTACTTTGCTCGAGTGAAGGAATAGAATAAAAAAAACTTCGAATTTAGAATTTTTTTTTGGCTACTTCGACCATTGAATTGGCTACTTTGACCTTCGACTATGACTTTGACTTCGAATCGAATTGAACTAAAAATCGTTCAACTATTCGGCCATTCGATAGTCGAAGTACTGTCTCTTTAAAAAAAACTTTGACCCCTACTTTGCCACCTAAAAGCTACCCAGGTGCAATGTTAGCCTATGGGGACCTTCCCCATAGGCTTTCTAGCAATTTTTTGGATTAAAATCCTTCGAATCGAACGATTCAAAGGATTTAATCGTTTGATCCAACAACTATATAGTTATGCTCCATTCCACTGCCTGCCTCCTGTTCCTGTTTTTATTGATGCAGGGGAACCCTGGAGCCACAGTGACTCAATCACCACAGCTACACTGAAAGAATAGGGAACTGATTTGCATCAAAGTACAAGCCCAACTGCATCAGTTTTGAAGCAGCTACAATTGTGTCACATACATTACCCCTGGTGACCACAATTACACTGGAATCATAGGTAAAAAGCTGCATTGGTAACTTTTTTTATTAATAAAATGGAATTTTCAAAACTCGGACGAATTTAAACGACCCAAAAACTCGAATCAAATTAAATTTGAATTCGATCGAACTCGATTCGCGTTTTTTCTCCGATAAAAAACTTGAATTTCGGCAAGGCTAAAAAACATCTCCAAATTGATCCCTGGACCTCTCCCATTGACTTAAACAGTAATTTGTCAGGTTTTAGGTTGTGAATAGTCAAATTTGAATTCTTAAAGGGCCAGAGCTTTGACCATACAATTCAAATTCAAATTTGAAAATTCGACATTAAGGGGCACATTTACGTAGGGTCGAATATCGAGGGTTAATATCGAAGTCGAAGGATTTACCGCATTTCCTTTGTTCGTACGATCGAAGGAAAAATCGTTCGAAGGATTTTATTCCATCGATCAAACTATTTTCTTTCGATCAAAAAAATCTAGGAAAGCCTATGGGGACCTTTGACTTCAATTCGAACGATTCGAACTAAAAATCGTTCGACTATTCGACCATTCGATAGTCGAAGTACTGTCTCTTTAAAAAAAACTTTGACTACATACTTCGGCAGTTTAAACCTACCGAGGTACAATGTTAGCCTAGGGGGACCTTCCCCATCAGTTTTCTAAGGTTTTTTTGATCGAAGAAAAATCCTTTGATCGATCGATTAAAATCCTTTGAAACGATTTTTACTTTGATCGATCGTAGTATTTGCGCGAAATCCTTCGAATTCGAATATATCACTTTGAGGGTTTATTAACCCTCAATATTCGACCCTTAGTTAATGTGCCCCTTAATAAATCGGCCCCATAGTAACTTCACTTACATAGCAAACTATGCACATTAGCTGCTGTAAATGCCACTCATCAAGCTGCTAGTTAATTGATTTATTACCAGCATTAATATTACCTCCGTTTCTGAGATTTCTTAACCAGCTTCTTGGCTTTAGTGATGCAAAATCTGTAAAGACAATTACCCCGAGAGCAGCATCCACAGCTTTTACAATACAGCCATCATTCTTGTAATTACTGCTTACAAAAGTAATTAATACTGTGCCAAATGTCCCTTCACTTTGGATTCCTTGCTATGTAAGCTAAATTCCTTTCTCATGAAACGTGGGAATTTCACGATGCAGCATTTTCAGAAAAATCAGACTTTTTATTAAGTGTTTATTTTCCTTTAGCATTCCACTGGCCATTGCTGTTTGTAAATAAATACTTTCAGAATTATATATAAAAAAATTAATCTCTTGACCAGTTGCTGCATATGTGAGAACATTCTTTTATATCAGATATTATATTAAATAAATAGTATTAGTTCTATAGGGATTTTTTGTCCTATTGTAAGAAAAAGAGTCATCTATTTTTTTTGGCAGTGGGAAGCTCCAGTTGAGAGCAGGAGTTTAGGTCAGTTCTATTTTCATAGGGATTAAAACATACTGCTTTCCTATCTGATCTGTTTGACGTGTTTGTTGATAGAGAAATTTTAAGTACGGTTGCTTGATACGGAACTGTTTAAGCCCACTTTGTACATATTAATTTAGATTTTTGTGTTTAAAATAACCAGTATATATAGATATATCTATTTATATCCATTACTGATATACAGGTATCCTGTTATTCAGAATGCTTGGGACCTGGGGTTTTCTGTAATTTGGATTTTAGTGGTTTTTGATCTTTTTGAAAACCCAATTAAATATTTTTTTTCTAAAACCACGAATGCCATGAAACTTATTTAAAAATCTGAATACAAAAATCACAAATGAAAAAGAACAAATAGGCACTGGACAATACACTAAATAATCCAAATACATTGAAAACCTCTAAACATGCAAGTTTTTCCGACTACTAGCGGAAAAATCAAAAAATTCAAAACCCACTGACTTCTATAAGACCTCAACTACTTTTACCTGGCAAATATTTATATCAGAGTTTTTTGTGGTTTTTAAACTTCATAAATCTCAAATTCAAGGAATTTATAAAACACACATTTTTAGATATTGCAGAAAAAAAATTCAAATGTTAGTAAATAAGCCCCTAAATCTGCTAAAAATAATCTAAACATGAATTAAACACAATAGAATTGTTTTGCCATCAATAAGGATTAATTATATCTAAGTTGGATTCAAATACAAGGTACTTATTACTACTTAGTACTTATAGTGGAAAAAACTAAATCATTTTTAAAAATGTGAATTTTCTGATTCAATGGAATCTATGGGAGATGGCCTTCCTATAATTCGGAGCTTTCTGGATAACTGGTTGACAGATACCTATTATTTATTCTATACCTATTATATATTTTTATATAGAAAGACAAACTGACAATCCCTTACCTAGATGCAGGTAAAAGTAAGCATAACATTAATGTTGAGTGTGGTACTCTGATACATATATATATATATATATATATATATATATATATATATATATATATATATATATATATATATATATATATATACATATATATATCTATATACATATATATCTATATTATTCTCGGCTACCGGCACTCGATAAAGTCATTAAATGTGCCTGGGTTCAGAAACATGAAAATTCTCCATGTATATCCGAAAGGTTCCACACTCACAGGGCTTATAAATAAAAATAATTTTTATTTTCAGAACTTCAAACTGATGTTTCGGCCCAACCCTAGGCCTTATATATATATATATATATATATATATATATATATATATATATATATATATATATATATATATATATATATATATATATATATATACATACACGCACACAGATATATATTTTTCGTGTATATACATATATTTATTTCTGTGTATACAACTCAAGAACTGCCAAGTTGCAAAACATTTACACTGATTTATTTTTACACGTCTCCAAAGAAAATGTTTAAGGGCAACCAATTCCCCAGTGTGTCCATTCAGTAGAAGAATGCATACAAACTTGCTCTGCCTAATGCACACTGAACTTGGACTGTGGGAAAGTAGCCAAGGCAGAAAATACAAAAAAAGGAAGAGAACCCTAATAATGTATGTTAAAATTTCTTTTTATCTCCCTGGCATGTTTCCAGCATACAGAGTAAGGACACTTCCAGATATATTGTTAGTTGTTTGACCAAATTTTTTTAGGTTATGTGAATATATTTAACTTGCTCTTTATGCCATGCTGTAATGCAGCTTACTATCAATTGAAAGAATATGTGGCACTATTCATAAATATGGAAAGTTCAAATAGTTTCACAAAGTGCCAGACTCATAATGGTGCCATGTGTTGATTTTACGCAGGCTGTAACCCATGCCACAATAATGGCCCTCTTTGTTCTGGAAACTTGCAACAGTTTCTTATTCATCTAGACCAGGGATCCCCAACCTTGTGAACCCAGTAAGCAACATTCAGAAGTAAAAGGAGTTGGGGAGCAACACAAGCATGAAACATGTTCTTGGGGTGACAAATAAGTGCTGGGATTGGCCATTTGTAGCCCCTATGTGGATTGTCAACCTACATTGAGTCTCTGTTTGGCAGTACACCTGGTTTTTATACAACCAAAACTTGCCTCCAATCCTGGAATTCAAAAGTAAGTACCTGCTATGAGGCCACTGGGAGCAACATCCAAGAATTTGGAGAGCAACATGTTACTCACAAGCTACTGCTTGGGGATCACTGATCTAGACAATAAGGGGCTGATTCACTAAGGGTCGAATATCGAGGGTTAATTAACCCTCGATATTCTACTAGGAATTGAAATCCTTCAACTTCGAATATAGAAGTCGAAGGATTTAGCGCAAATACTGCGATCGTACGATCGAAGGATTATTCCTTTGATCGAACGATTAAATCCTTCGAATCGAACGATCCAAGGAATATCCTTCAATCAAAAAAAGTTAGGACCTTCCCCATAGGC
The DNA here is from genome assembly GCF_017654675.1 of Xenopus laevis. NCBI lineage: Eukaryota > Metazoa > Chordata > Amphibia > Anura > Pipidae > Xenopus > Xenopus laevis. The sequence continues at coordinate 31,470,690 of NC_054382.1, read as the reverse complement.
TAACATTGACTTCGTTAGCTTTTAGATGGCGAACTAGGGGGTCGAAGTTTTTTTTAAAGAGACAGTACTTCGACTATCGAATGGTCGAATAGTCGAACGATTTTTACTTTGAATCCTTCGATTCGAAGTGTAGTCGAAGTAGCCCATTCGATGGTCGAAGTAGCCCAAAAAATACTTAGAAATTCAAAGTTTTTTTACTTCGAATCCTTCACTCGAATTTAGTGAATCGGCCCCTAAAAGATTTACCTCGGGTGCCTCCTACTATTTAATTTAATTGCTCATTTACTGTAGTGTTAGATGTTTTCTTTATCTAACACAGAAACTCCTTGTATTAGATGCAGGCTGTAGGAAACAATTTACCTTTGCATTCTTCCCCATTTGCCTTTTTATGATCATTCTGGGCAATTCCTACGGTGAATATGCTGCTCATTTTTTGGCTAGACAATTAGTAACTTCACTAGCCACATCTGTCACTGTATTTAGGTCATGGCCAGATTGGCTTGGAGGTGGGCTTCCAGAGCTTAAAGTCAGGACATAGGATAAGGTTTCATACTGAGGAGCTGTAATGGAAACAACTCACTGACGCCATTCCTCGATCCAAGATGGCGGCGCCCTGTCCTCCCACATGGTTCTTCCTGGTCGCAGCACTGTGACACCAGCCCCTTCTCGCCAGCCGATTGAACTCCAGCGCCGGAATGGACGCCAGTGTTTGAACGATAGCGTAAACACACCAGCGTCAACATCATGACGTCATCACGTCCAATTTTTGCGCCAAAGGAGGCCTATTTAAAGGAGCCTGAAGACTGCAACAATGCCCAAATATAGGTTTCTCTTTGTGCATTCCTGGGTGAGATTCTAGTATTGTTATATTGTTTCCTCTGTACCGACCTTTGCCTGTTTAACCGTTTTGACCCTATCCTGTCTGGCTTGAGCTCTTTGCCTGGACTCTGACCATTCTATTGCCAAACCCTTTTGTATCTTGAACTTTGTTTGTTGAACTGCCTCCTCCTTGGTCCGCACTCCATACTGAGCCTTCGGGCCCTTACAGGAACAGGCCAAAATGCAATAGCAAGGTATCAAGTGTGCTGTCAGATTCAGGCATAGGTCAGGTCATTGATGATGATTAGAACAGGCAATCCCAAGAGTTATAAACTGGTTAATCAAGAATTTTAGCAAACATACACAGACCCGGATTTCTCAACAGGTTTGCACAAACCCAAGTCTCCCACACCTGTCCCTCCTCCCTCCTTGCTCACCCCTTTCTGCTTGCCCTGCTTGTTTGTGTGTGTGCTCTCATAGTTCTGGTGACATTGTGAGTAAGAGATTTAAACAGCTGAATCTCCTGCATGCCAAGTTATTAAAAAACAACTGTATGCAGCCCCTAAAATTGCGCTGTCCTAGGCCAAGGCCTTTGTGGCCTTCCCACAAATCTGAGCCTGAATATACATCACGGAATGTGACAGTTAAGACCTACATTCAGGCATTTAGGCAAATTCACTAAAGGAAGAATTTTTGCTTGTGGAGGCTTCAACACACTTTGCGCCACTTCGACAGCCTTTAATTTGCTACCACTACACTAATTCACTAAAATGCGAAGTTGCTTCTCGGCAGCTGAACACTCGCAAAGTTTCCCTAGCGTAAATTCATCAGCGAGAGCATTTCATAGCGATCTTTCGCCAACATTATTTTCTGCCAACTTCGTTAGTACTCTTACTCTTTTTGAATAGGGTGGATACATATAGGCATTATATATGTTTTTATTAGAGATGTTGGTGCAAATGCACTTACAGTATTATTAAAAATGTTCAAGGGAGCAAAACACATGCAAAAGAGATCCTCTATTGTCCTAGACATGAGCCCACCCTAAAACAAATGTGGCATGCTCCTCAAATGGTTAAAAAAATATTATAACATATATTATTATAACAAAAATATTATAATTTTTTGGCATATATCTTCATCTTTTTAGAGCTAACATAAGCTGGTGAAGGAAACTCTGGTGAAAGGGGTAACGTTATGGAAAATTCTCACTTTAGTCAATTTTAGTGAACGATCATTCGCTGTTAATCAAAATGTACTCTTTCGCTTGTGAATTGTCCTCTACGCCTGTTAGTAAGTTGGTGTTCTCCCTGCGGATTGGATTTCTGCTGAAATTTCACCAGCTACTGCCCTTTGCCCCAAAAATAAAGTAAATCTGCCCCATTGTGCTTGTGCTTCTGGGGCTCTTTTATTTTGATTTTGGCTTCAAGCTGTAGTGCAATGACATCCCATGATAACGTTGTTCAAGATGGCAGGCAGGTTTATCATATGAAGTGATACTGGAATATGTGACCACTGGCTTGAGCTTCTCATAACATAGGGAATGATCAAAGGCTTACATGATGTGAGCACTCACTAAGGCTCTGAATCTGTGCCAAATTTCCTTTTGGCACAAATTTCCTCTAACTATTTCTTATTTGGTATGGTTCTGAAATGGAACCAAAAAAATCTATTAAATTGATATATAGCAGTTTAATGACAAGATTAACTATCCATACCTAGCATAGAGAACCTAAGTAACCTGCAGAGTACATATACAAGGTATGACATAGCAGTGTAGACACTCAGAGGTCATCCTATATAAGGTGTCATTGGCCCACTCTAGGCCTCAACATCTAATCAGCTTCTAACATTCTACCAAACTTACATTTTTACTTCTGTTAAAAGGGAACCTGACAAAACAGTCCACTCCTTATTTCACCTGTTACTAAATTAACCTCTGTAATAAATCATTAAAATTAATAATATTAAGATAAATTGGATGTACAATATATCTGAGCATAAGTATGCAGGTCAAATGCAGGTATGCAGGTATGCAGGTATGCTGGAATCAGGACATTGAGCAGTACATGCTTAGAGGATGTTGGTAGTTGTAGAAAGCTAAATATTGAACATACCTGCACTAGATATAGTCATCTCAAGCTTTAGTAAGAGATACGTGCTTTACTCTTCAGTTCAGTAAATAAGAGAGTGCCTAAAAGATGAAATCTCTGATAATAGGTCCCAACTATCAAAGCATTGCAATATTTAAAGTGCAATGTTTGATTGTAAATCGCTAATTTTTTGGGCCCAAAATTCAGTTTTATTTTAAAAATCCTGGATCATTGAAGTACTTCCTTCAACTCATGTGCTGTGCTTGCTGCTGTGTGCATTTTTTGTATTGTGGATGGCACCACTTCTGGCATCAATCATTACACATGTCTGATTCACTTGGCACAAGTCAGTTGGACCATGGACTTAAGCAACTAAGAAAATCCTGGGATTGCTAGCAAGTCAAAGATGCTGGTGATTCCAGGTTTCCCTTTTGTTTTCCCTTTTCCAGGTTTCCCTTTTGAGCATTAATGATTCAGATGATAACAAACAGGGCATGGGCACTTTATATCAGGATTGCTACTTGTAAAATGAGATGACTGTATATTGTAAAAACCAGAACTTGAAAGGCCAAAAAAACCCCAATGTTTTTGAGCAAATGATACTTGCTATCATATTAGTATGGTTGCTTTTCATTCTGTTGGTTCATCTGACACTTGTGACTTTCCAGAAACTATTTATATTAAAGTTTGGCTTTAGAAGAGACTCTTTTTTTAATAAGAACAAGAAACAGCAGGCAATAAATCGTACAATAGGTTTTCCTGTTCAAGTTTTATTTAAACCATGTTTCATTTAACTAAAGATAAATTGCATATTCTTGCACTTAGCAGGCTTTTATGAACCTGTGTTATTCCCCATACTATAAAAATGCTACATTTTCATTAAATGCTGGTATAACATTTTAGAATTCCCTGTGGTTAATTTAAAGGGACAGGAAGGTCATATATATATATATATGCTGTAAAATTATACCATGGTGTTTTAGTTTTCTTCATTTTATCTCTAGATTGAATGAGCTACATTCATCTGGGGGCTCCTGGCCATGTTCAAAAATGGAACAATGGAAGTCTGTTGTTGCCACCACCATACTTACAGCGGGGATGGTGTGTTCATGATGAAGAGCATGGCATGTAGTCTCCCATGTACCTCCTTGCAAACTGTAGTCAAGATGACATGAGTTTTGGTTAACAGATACTTTTCTTTTGCCATTCTCCAACTGGTGAAGCATCTGGACAACAGTTTCCTGTTTCAATGTTGTCATAGGTGTCTAGGTGGTCTTCCTCACTAGTCTCCTTCTTGCACAGTTACTCAGTTTAGGTGGATTGCCTTTTCTTGACAGATTTACAGCTGTGCCATATCTCTTTCCATATTTTAATGACTTTTCAATCTCCTTACAGGAGTAGAGTGCTCCACCTGTTGCTCAATTAACCTTTTCAAGCCTTGTGCTGCCCAAAACGTTGCCATGTTTTAAAGTGTAGAATGAGCCAATAAAATAACCTTTTGCAACAGTGTGCTACAGCAATTTTGGATTTTGTTTTCAATCTTCTTGTCACAGAGTTACATGCATTAGCACCAATTTGTTAGAATCCCCAATGAATATATTCAATAACTTTTAAACCTTGGGTTGGTGCTTCTATTCACTAAAAAGTGCACAGGCCCAGGAAATGATTCCATTGATAGCCATATATCTTTCCTATCCCAGCAATCACCAGTGCTGTCCTGGACCCACAACCTTGAGGCTAATGTCACATGGGGCTGAAATGCTAAAAAACTAAGGTCAAGAATCAGCCCCAACTCTGGAATCAGCCCCTTACCTTGGCACTCAAATCCATGATGCAATGGATCTGGGTGCAGTCAATGTAAGGGGCTCGTTGCAGCTTAGGGACTGATTCTTGGCCTCCTTTTTTCTATGTCAATGCGCTTCTATGTCAATGCATGCGCATTATGAGCAGATTGCGGCACTCTCTCATTATGCACATGTGTGTGCCCCAACATGGACACTCGTACTGGGAGCTCCCTCCTGGTGTGAGTGTCCTAGCGCTGGCAGGCAACAATTTTTTTAAAAAAAAAAAAACTACTGTTACCCCCAACAAGAGTGTGTGCTCTATTAGCCCGCACCTTTGGTTGGGGATAACATTTTAGCCAAACAGATCCCCTTTAAAACGTTGTGCTAAGTTGGTAGATATTTATTTTGCCTACTAAAACCATTTTGACAGTAATTGCACTAAATTTTTTTAGTCTCTATAGTCCTATATAATGTGTTGCTTAATATGCAGAAACATTGTAAATAAATATATGTGGCTTTGTGAGAGTAAAAAGGCTGCAAATTGATTTTCAGAATAAAAATGTTAGAGTTAGGAATTGGAAAACAGAACTGTTTACATGGTATTGAACCGAAATAAAGTCTAGCAACAATTACTATATAATTGACAAATGTCTAGTTTGAAGACTGGAGTGGCATTTTGGCCAAAAACATTTGAAAGCAGGAGAGCTTCAGTGTCATCAACATTGTTGCTGTTTTACGACCTCATTTACGAACACAGCAGCTTGCACAAAAATGTGGCTTGCATCAATATATGCAGCAAATGTCCCTGGATCAACTTGTACTATGAGCTATCTTCCATAACCCTGTATTCCCTCACTTGCTAAAAAGCCATCCAACCCCTTCTTAAAGCTATCTAATGTATCAGCCAGTACAACTGATTCAGGGAGACAATTCCACATCTTCACAGCTCTCACTGTAAAAAACCCCTTCCGAATATTTAGGCGGAACCTCTTTTCTTCTAATCGGAATGGGTGACCTGGTGTCAGCTGTCAGTGAGGAACCAAGGTCCTGCCTATGTAAATGAGACACAAAGGTGGAGGAAAAAAATGGTGTGACCTTGAAAGGAAAAGGAAATAGAGTCAGAGCACTTAGCGTTTTCAATCTACAGGTGGGAAACAGAAGAATTTAAGAGTTTCAGCTCTACCACCTTAACAGACTCCAGGTCTATGCGTCTAATAGAAAAAAAAAGTGTGGCAAGTGAGGCGGTGTCAACAGACAAAAGGCAAGTGTTAAAGGAGACTGCATTTTGAAAGTGTGCTTGGGTCTCTCAGCTCAGTATCATATTATGTTCATCCCATTGTATCTACCTCCACCCTAATACTGCTCTGCAGAGAGTTGTGTGCTTTCATTGCTATTGCAGAACAAAGCAGTGTAAATAGATCCCTTCTAAATGCTCCAAAGATTTTCTGTTTCCATTTAACTTTAACCATTTGATCCCCTTATTTATAAGCGAAAGTGCCATAGATTCTTATTCTTTGGACAACTTACCAGCTCACAGTTCAACTTGATTAATATTACAGGTTTATTTGGCACCTTATTGAGCACTGGTCGGCTTTTGACACGCAGAAGATAAGGATAACATTGTTTGCAGGTGGAATTAAATGTTACAATAATAAAGTGACACATGCAGAAGTCTGTAGATTTTATGTGCAACTCTTATTGAGTTAAAAACAATGCTCTCTGCACAAAAAGAGACAAATTTCCATTCACAATAGTTTCTGTGGGCTGCTATTAGACCTTACTGGTAAAGTGCTAACTTTGCCTTCTGAAGAAAATTCCCCTGGGGTAAATTCAGTTTATAGTTTTAATTACATCCAACATAAGGGTTAGAGAAGCACATAAGAAGAGAAGAGGGTGGATGAGAAAAAGACTGGATGGTAAGAGAAAAGGAAGAGTGCAGGACAACCCTGGAACTGGTAAAGCGAATAAAAGATAAAAATTAAAGGGGCAAGAGGGAAAAGAACAAAAAGAATAGAGAAGTATGAGGCATTGGTAAAAGCTTTTTTAGACAGGGTAATCTCGAACCGTTGTATAGGTTATTGGTTGTTTACAGTATATGTATGTAAATTGCATGTATTCCATTTATTGTACAACACTGCAGAATATGTTGGTACTTTATAAATACATTGGAACCTCAATTTCACATCCCCTAATTTTAAGTTTTCCCTCATTTTCATTGTTGTTTTGTGGTCCTACCTATATATTATGCTTAATATATTTTACTGATAATTTACACAATTTTTTCTGGTCCTCTGTAAAATGGGGGTTCTACTGTATTAGCAACAAAAACACAGTGTAAATAGATGCCTTACGTGCATGTAACATGACTGCATAAGGCTACAGACCATTGCCCCGGGTCTCTAATATGTTTAGCGACTCCAACGGGGGAATGTAATAAAAATCGCTAACGGAAAAACTATTCGCAATGCGAAAAGTTATGCCTTTGCGCAAACAAATTTTGCTTTGTGCGAATTTAATATAGCTTTTGCGAGCCCGGAAACTGTTTAGCGACCACTTCCGACAGTGAAAGACCGTTTGCGAATTTTATAGTTTGCGCCAATGCGCAGTCAATGTAATAAAACTTCTTACTGAAAAAGTCGTTATGTTTGCTCCAGAAGATTACGACACCTTCAAGCACTTCTTATGAGTGCGCAATTAAAATTCGCAATGCGCAATTAAAATTCGCAATGCAATAACAGTTTAAGGAACAATATTACATTGCGAGTTGTGGATTTTTAGTCTTATTGGTGCGAATTATTTTGCTCTTTGCGACTTTTATTACATTCCCCTGCAAATGTTTTATATTAACATATAAAGGAAGTCATTCTGGCTTACTCAGATCAATACATCCCAGTCATTATTTCATTATTTTGAAATCACCATAAAATCCACATTATGCTTTGTCATGCTGAAATAAGGTCATGAAGTTTATGAAGTAAGCTCTGAGGCTTTGCATAACTCAAGCATGAGTTTCTGCCCTCAGTATTCTGGTTTTACCCACACACTCATCATGTTCTGCAGCCAGAATGATTTTTTATGTTTCTTTGGAAATTCTCAAAAAGTCTTTCATGCAGGGGTTTGTTGATGCAATATTATTATTATGAATGACTAATCCAAATACTTCCCAACATCAATTATGCACTGCCATTGCCTGCCAATGGGATGCTTAGTGCTGACTGCTGAAGGTCAAAGACATATTAAAGGGCTGCAGACCAACAAAGCCTTATCTATATATTGTTTCTTGAAAGTGTACCCTTATGGATGCTAACAGTGATGGCACATACAGTGGAATTCTACTGTACCTCACCTTGTGACCAAGTACAGAGTTCTAACAAAGCATCCATAGCATCTGCAGAAGTCACTTACTTTCCATCTTCACCCCATTTTCAGAATAGGTAAGGGACATCTTGGATGCTTACATGTATAAAGGACCTCTGTGGTCCATAATATTTCAAATCTAAAAATCGGGATGTATGTCCATTATACAGTCAGGGGCGTAACTATAGAGGAAGCAGACCCTGTGGCTGCAGGAGGGCCCCCCCCCTCATTGATGAGCAATTTGAACATATATTGGTAAAACAGGACAAACACTGGATATGTTGGGGGCCCTAAAATTAATTTGCTGTGGGGCCCAGCAACATCTAGTTATGCCACTGTATACAGTAGTCCCCAGTGATGTCCAGCCTGTTCAGTTACAAGTTTGATCTGTTATCTGATAACCTCTGCAGCTTTTTGGCTGTATCATTTTCCCTTCCAAAATAAGTACAATAAGGATATTAGTGAAGTAACTATAGAGATAGATACTGCAGGTTAACAGGGAGCCTATAAGGGGGGGTTGGGGGAGACCAGCGATGGACATTTTGTGTGCGCCGCTGGGGTCTTGTGGTTTCATGGGGGGCCCTGAAGTGCTAGGGAGAACTTGCGCTATGGAGACTGTTGCTCTCTACAGTTTTGCATGTCATGCCATAAGTAATGATGTACAAGTGACACCTATGTTCCTCCCCCCACCACTCTTAAGTTGAATCCTGCCCTAGGCAGCGCTCGAAGTGATAAAAAACCCTGATTTTTACACTTTGTACAGTGCATTATAAACTAACCCTATAGCATTTTGCGACCCCATCCTCACATTCTTCCATTGGGGGGTAATGGAATTCTGGTGGAAATCAAATGGTCCCAATATCCATCAATTTACAATGAAACAAAGTGAGGATCATTGTGAGTGTAAGGTGGGTTGGGGAAAGGTTCATATGAGTATCATAGTTTCCTTTTAATCTGGGGAATAAGGGTTTTAAAAAAAACACATTTATATGTATTTCTGAAAGTTCATGTAGTGTTTATGCACCTTTTTTTATATAACCCAAACTGAATGAGCATATGTCAACCAGGGGGTATACTTTCTCTATGAAGCTGTTGGAGTGACATTCACATCTGATGGCGTTGCTTGACTGTACAAATCTGCCATTTCCATAAAGTGTCCCACTAGAAATATGAATAAAACATTTCTAATTTGGCACCTGTTCAGGTAGTTTTTTATGTCTATGTACCTTAAAAAAGAATCTGTAAGATGACATTTAATGGCACCCTATAGGTTTCTCTAAAAGTGCTGACTTCTCAAAATGGTCATTTTATGAAACTTACAATACTTGGTATCTGGATTTTATATCACACTGTCTACACAATCTCAGCTCATTCGAAAACATTTGTTCAAACTCAACAAAGCAGTTGCAATGCAGTAACGCTCCCCTCTAGTGGTTATCCAGGTATCTGACTCATGCGAGCAGGAGGATTCTGTAGCATTCCAAACAACACGTATAATGAAGATCAATGAGATGTTTGTAAGAAACCTTTTTGCCAAGTTGCACTACACAATGTAAAAATGAGGCACATCTAACTTTCTTGGCAAACTACTAATTGAATTTGCAATGATAATTAAGAATGGTGTGCACAAGGAGAGTGTTTAGGCCTAAGTACCTTGGCACCCATAAGGCTAGGGCCAGATGATTGTGAATATCTGAGAATCCACTGCCCCTCTGCTCCTGCTCTGACTACACCTGGAAGCATTGTCTCAGCTCGGATGCAAGCAGATGTAGTGGTTTTCGAGCACAACTGGTCTGTGACGATTTGATGCATGCCACTATGGGACCCCTGGAGCTACAGAACCACCTGGTTCAGATATATATAGATCAGCAGACGCAACTGCACTTAATTCAGAACAGGACGGTAATGGCACCAAGCTCATACAGTGCCAGGAGCACATGTTAAATGGATGGGATTTTCGTGCAATTGAAATTAGCGACATGCAACCGTGCTTGCAGTTGTAAATGGCCCCTTATATCCACATAATGTTGTCCCAGCCTCCAATGAGTTGGAAATTCATTGGTGGATTGTAAGCAGAAATTAGCTAAATAAAAAAAAATATTTAGAACTTGACTTGTAATTCTGTCCCCTAGACAATTACTACTATGTAGGGTAAGGGGTAGGGGATTTTAGTAGAAAGGGGTTGTTTCTCCTTTAAGGGATCACATTCAAAATGTTGTCCTAGTGAATGGCATTATGAGCAGCAATCAGCATGGCTTTATGAAGGATAGGTCATGTCAGACAAATTTGATGAGGTAATTAAGATACTGGACAGATGATGAGGTAATTAAGATACTGGACGGTGGGGGGGGAGCAGTAGTTGTGATCTATTTGGATTTTGCCAAAGCGTTTGATACCGTGCCCCTCAAACGACTGCTTTCTAAATGAAGGTCTGTTGGGCTTAATGAAGTCGTTTGCACATGGATAGGAAACTGGCTACAGGATCAGGTACAGAGGGTGGTTGTTAATGGGACATTCTCTATTTGGAGTAAGGTTCTTAGTGGGATCCGTCAGGGCTCAGTATTTTGTCCATTTTTATTTAACTTGTTCATTAATGACTTAGGGGGTATTGTAAGTAATTGCAGATTACACAAAATTATCCAGCCCAATTAATTCATCCAGGATGTGGCATCCTTGCAACATGATCTTGACAAACTGGCAATCTGGGCAGCTAAGTTGCAGATGAAATCCTGTTGGTTATCTGATTTGTTCTGGTCTGACTTTGAAAGGGGAAAACCACAATTTTTCATGGAAACAAAACCTTGAATTTGTGAGATTGTGTTAAACGTCTGAATAAGAAATTATTCCAACTGAGACCTTCTGAAGTCAATGGCAGGTGTCCTGTTGATATCCTGATCTGAGCTGTGTTTCATTTAATAATCCAAAGATTTTGTGGTTTTGGGCGCCAAAACCAAAAAAGTCACAGTTTTCGGCAATAAATCTGAAAAATACATGATTTTATCAAGTTTTTTCCTGCACAAGAAAGTTTTGGAAAAATGTATTGATAAATAGGGGGAAAAGGTCAGTGCGGATTTGGTCAGAGTAGTTTTCAGAACATAGTGAGAACTTTTCGGATTTTGATAAATAACCCCTTCAGTGCTGATAAATGTAAAGTCATGCACCTGGGATGAAAAATTTATTATACCCTTAATGGAACTGCACTAGTCAAATTCTTAAAGAGCAAGCAACGGCGTCAGCAGCTGCAAGGGCAAATAAGTTCTTGAGCTGTATTATAAAGGGCATAGATTAGCAGGAGTTATTTAGTGTTATTTTTCCACTGTACAGAGCACTGATTAGGCCCCATCTAGAATATGCTGTACAGTTTCGATAGCTTTAAGAAGGGGTTGGATGGCTTTTTAGTAAGTGAGGGAATACATGGTCATGGAAGATAGCTCATAGTACAAGTTGACCAGGGACTAGTCTGATTTTGGAGTCAGGAAGGAATTTTTTCCCCCTCTGAGGCAAGTTGGAGAAGCTTCAAATATTTTTTTGCCTTCCTTTCTTCTGAATCAACTAGCAGTTAGGCAGGTTATGTATAGACTTAAAATGTTGAACTTGATGGACGTGTCTATTTTTTTTAAACCTAACTACTATAGAAAGACGAAAGACTACTACTATGGAAATAATTTTGCAGGCTTGCAAGTGTATATACATGCAAATACATATATAGGATCTATTATGCAGAATGCTATGGAGTTTTTTCAGAATTTGGATCATCATACCAGAAGTCTGCTAAAAATAATTTAAACATTAAATAAACCCAATAGGATTGTTTTGCCATCAATACTGAATTCATGCAGCTTAGTTACCATCAAGTACAAGATACCGTTTTATTATTACAGAGAAAAGGGAAATAATTTTTAGTAATTAGAATTATTTACTTACAATGGAGTCTATGGGAAATGGCCATCCAATAAATTTGGAGCTTTCCCGATAAGAGATACCAGTACGTGCAAAAGAAAATATTGTTCACACAAAGGAAAGTATATTTGCATGGTGTCTCTGATGAAGTACATAGTTACGAAACGCGTCAGACCATGTGTTAGCATTTCTTCTTTTAAACTGATGTAACCAATAAAGGATGAATTTTTAACCAACAACCTATGAGCGATCCTTTGACTTTGGAGTGTGCCGCAACGACTTGGATGTGTATATTTGCATGGTGCACAGTTTTCTTGAACAATCTTTATTACATTTCCACTTTAATGAGTAATGCATTTGCCATCTTAGAGACTTCCTGGACATATTTTGAGCAGTTGTCAAATGGAGTGCTGGGAATAAGTGCAATTTCCTTCCGTGCTGATTATATGTAGGAGCTAACTGTAAAATACTGATGGTTATATGATTCGCTCATAAAATGATGAGAATGAAACCAGGAATATATCATTTTTTTTACGATCCACAAAGTGCCCCCTTTGTTCACACCTCAAAAAAACTGCTGGAGGGGCACCTGCACCGTGTCACAGTATGAACTGTTCATCTTAGATTTGTCCTGATAGGAAGCATAGGGAAGGCAGAATACAGGGAAACCTCAGTGTGCCATACTCTGCCTGTCCTATGCTCCCTGTGTGTGTCATAATCTGCCTTCCAATGCTCCCTGTGTGTGCCATACACTGTCAGCCCTATGCATACCCTACTCTACCTGCACTGTGCTTCCTCATGTGCCCTACTCTGCCTGTACTACATGTGGGATGTGAGTCTGGTAAGGTTTGTTCACATTTGGAACTATTGTTAGGGGCCCCATAAGTGTCAGGTATTGCTGGGATTCAAGCCGGGGACCTTTGGGTTTCTGGCTCAATGCCTTAACCATTTGGCCAGGTGAGCAGCTTGTAGGGTTGTTCGCTATGTGTAACCTGGCCTCTCCAGCCCCAGCCCAGCTGCCGCCTGATTAGTTACAATCAGCCAATCAGGGCTGACTCTACCCTATTTAAGGTCAGCCCTCCAAACACACCTTGCCAGAGCATTGTTTCCCAAAATAGCAGTGTGGCATTGTCGCTAGCTAAGGGTTTCAGCTTTTGCCTTGTTCTGTCCTACATTGAACCTTTCCTCCTTATCCTTCCTTGTTCTGTTCCTGCCTGGTCTTTCCCTCCCAGTTCTGCTCCAGATCTACCTTTCACCTTGTCTTAAATTATTTCAGCCTTGACCTTGACCTTGCTTGGTCCTGATTTCTGCTTCCTGTTCCACCTTGTACCTTGCCCTGTCTTCACCTTGTACTGAAGAACAAAGATACCAGCACACAAGGCTTATTTGCAGGGACACCCTTGCTTTAAAGGAACAGTAACATCAACAAATAAAAGTGTTTTAAAGTAATGAAAATATAATTCCCTGCATTGGTAAAACGGCTGTGTTTGCTTCAGAAACACTACTATTGTTTATATAAATAAGCTGCTGTGTAGCAATGGGGGCAGCCATTCAAAGGAGAAAAGGCTCAGGTTACACAGCAGATAGCAAATAAGCTCTGTCTGTCTAATGGTCTTATCTGTTATCCATTAGTTAACCTATGCCATAGAGGTGTGTTTCAATTTCCGCCATTGCTCCACAGCAGCTTGTTTATATAAACTATAGTAGTGTTTCTGAAGCAAACATATCAGTTTTACCAGTGCAGGGCAACACTACATGATATTTTCATTACTTTAAAATACTCACATTTTTTGGTGTTACTGTTCCTTTAATTCAAGGTGCGGAAGTGCAAATTTTCGGGGCACGCCCCTTTCTCAAGCATACATTAGTGAACAAGGTATATATGGGTATAACAATTAAAATATTTGCATACATAATTAGAAATGTTTTTTTTCTCTTTTAAAAAAGTGCATGAAAAATCAACACAGTTGCAGTCCACATATGTCCTCTCATGTGCACGTAGTGGTGTATCCAAACATTGTCCGTAAATAGTGAAAATGTCCCAGTTCCAATAATGGTATAAAAAAACATAAAAAATGTGGTAAAGTATTTTTACAAAATCAGTAGTGTAAACGTAAAGTGCAACATAGTAACGCAGCTGCAGTTACATATAAAGAATAAAAACACAAAGCGGCAGTTAGTAGAACTAGAGACTTAATGGCAATTAAAGTTTATACAAATAGTTACAAGTAGCTACAAAATAACTCTTCCTGCATGTATGGGAAAGGGAATATTTATCTAGCACTGGGTGGTAATCAGAAAGGTTTTCTTATCTGTTAAAAAGAAAACGTCAAGGACCTTTTTACCTCAATTCCTCATGAGAAAGGGATCGAGTGTACTGGGATGTATCTGTCACAAGGGAATTTACCCACCCATATGATTCATTTTATATGTAACCTGCTTGAAAATGTCTTAACTAAAAATTATTTTCAGTTTATAGAGGAATATTATTTAAAAATTACAAGGCTGTGGCATGGGTGCCAACCAGTGGCGTAACTAGATATTACTGGGCCCCACAGCAAATAATTTTTCAGGCCCCCAAAATGTTTAGAGGTTGACTTGTTTCTCCAATATTTATTGAAATTGTATATGAATTAGGGCCTCGTGGGGCCCCTATACCTCCTGGGCCCCCCTGCAGCCGCAGGGTCTGCTTCCTCTATAATTATGCCCCTGGTGCCAACATGGCGCCCGCATATGCAAATATTTTCATGGACAATCTCGAGCAAATTTTCATTTATTCTAATGTACATTTTGCAAAGTTCATTCATGGTTACATGCGCTATGTAGACGATACATTTTGCCTGTGGTCTGGCACACAGGTTGATCTTCATGAGTTTTTGACATATTTGAATCAGGTACACTCCACAATCAAATTCACCTTGGAGTTCAGTCCCACTGAGATACACTTTCTTCATGTAAACATTTTGTTCACAGGTACATCTTTTACCACCTCACTTTACATCAAAAACCAACTGACAGAAATAATTTATTGAGACCAACTTCTTATCACCCTCCAGGCTTGTGCAAAGGTTTGCCCAAAAGCCAGCTACTTAGGGTGCAGCGGATAACCTCCACTGATGCCCTATATGACAAGGAATCAAGTGAGATGGTGAATACGTTTTCTGAAAAAGGTTACGATAAAAATAACCTGGAGACCAGCAGGCTGAGTGTATGAACCATTCCCAGGAAGGATTTGCTTTCTAAAAAACCTGTAAATCATATTATGACACAGAGAATTCCCTTCATTTCAACTTTCGATAGAAATTCAAAAGCTTTTCGTAAAATAGTACTTAAATACTGGCCCATTGTAAGTACTGACCCTAAATATGGC
The DNA here is from genome assembly GCF_017654675.1 of Xenopus laevis. Classification (NCBI taxonomy): domain Eukaryota; kingdom Metazoa; phylum Chordata; class Amphibia; order Anura; family Pipidae; genus Xenopus; species Xenopus laevis. The sequence goes on along the minus strand of NC_054382.1, from coordinate 31,455,367 downwards.
CATCTGTTCCAGGCACCCCCAATGTTCTCATACAGACGTGGCAGAAACATTGGCGACCTTATCAAAACTAGACCTGTCGATCGGCGAAAATGCCTGGCTTCGATTAACTCTAACGGAACTTTTGCTTGTAGAAATTGTGGCCACTGTAATGGCCTAATACCTGGCAACATGGTCACACACCCCCTACACGGTACTAAACATACCATAAAAGGGTTTTTTCACATGTGACACCAGTGACATGGTTTACTGCATTAAATGCCCATTAAATGTAAACCTGGGTGCCTTTTTTCTTCAGGATTTTACAATAGTTTTATGCTGTTTGTGCTGGTTTTTATTTGATAATCCAATAAATATGAGTTTTCAGAGTGACAAGTTCGAAAAAGTTGCACAATTTGAATTGACTATCGATGTTGTCACGGTTTTTTGTTGCACCGATTTTTCTGAAGTTTTATTGGTGAATTAAGGGGATTTATATTTGGTAGAATGAAAAAGTCGAGTTTTAGTAAATAACCCCTATAAAAGAGCACTATAAAAATCAATGATCTGAATATGTCATTGGTTTTTGTACCAAACAGCAGCTCTTAAAATGCACTATGCCCAATTAAAATTTGCAATGCAAAAATTCATTACACACGTTACATTGTGAGTTGTTTTGTTCTGTATGAGGATTTTCCCCCCCGTTTATGACTTTTAATAAATTAGTTCCATTTCATCATCTACTAAATCACTAATCCTGCATATAAGAATTACATATGTTCTAATTAAAGGGGACCCGTTGCCTTAAAAAAATATTCAAAATCCTTCAAAACTTCCTAGTCAAGCAAAATGAACTTAAATTACATTATATAAATTATTTGAATCTTGTTTCCTTCAGTCTGGGAATTCATAATTATAGCAAGCAGGCAGGAGCCATTTTGCGGACACTGTTATTAAGAAAAGCCTTGTATCATCTCAGAATCTTTGTGCACCAGAATGGGGGACCTGATGTCCATCCCCATGCCCTGGTTACACAATTAAATGGTGAAGAGAGCAGTGGGATGTGCGGAGAGCAGTGACATATAGGAAGTGCTGAATGAAAACTGAAAGTAATTGTCTGCTCCACCTCTATACCTAAGGCATAGAGGAGGGGCAGACAATATTTGATTGACAGCTGAGATTTTTAAAAGAGCTTACAACAGCTATGAATGCTTTAATAAAAAATAGAAATTGGATTTCATGTTTAATTTGAAAAAGACTTTTATTATACAGATTTTTGTGTCTGGGTGACAGGTCCACTTTAAGAAGAGAAGTGTGAATTAAACTGGAACATTCATCATGTTATGAATGATATATCAAATATATATTTAATATGTTTACCACAAAATAATTAATGAATTAATGTATTAAATAAATGAAGAAGTCAATTTCCCATCTGTCATCCATAATTACTTAAAATAGGAACATATGCCATGTACATCCCATATCCTCTTAATTAAAATGAAAAAGAAAGAAAAAGAAAAGCATCCGTAAAACTGTCCAGAAAAGCATCAGCAAAACTGTCAAAAGAAACTTTTCTTTTTTTTCAACTTACAGTGGAACCCCCATATTACATTTTTCAAGGGACCAGGAAAAAATAAGTCAAATCTGATCTGAATTCTGTATGTTGCTGTGGGTGCTGGATCAAAACTTTTACATAAATCTTCATATAGACCCACACTCCAATGTTCAGTGAATTAAATATTCTTTATTGCATTCATCTGTGTATCCAACTTTCGGCTCACTTTATGGCCTTTATCAATCCTTGTCGCTGTTGTTTGTCTGGCAGTTTAGTAATCCAGAAGCAGATTCTGAACTGTTACAATTTTCTACATTTAATTGTTACAATTAGTTGATACATTTCTCAGCAACAACTGTGAAATATCGGCTACCCCTCCCAGACCTGCTTTAGAAGGTGAGAAATTACACTTCAATATTAGAAAAACAGTCACAAATAGAAAGTAGAAAGTCATTGGAAAACAACTAAACTGAAAAAAGTGTTTGAAGGTGAACAATCGCTTAATGACCAATAGTATTTCAGGTACAGGTATGGGATCTGTTATCTGGAAACTCATTATCCAGAAAGCTCAGCTACTGGAAGGCCATCTCCCATATTCCCCATTTTTAATCCAAATTTTAATTTTAATTATTTCACAATGATTTACTTTTTCTTTAGTAATAAAACAGTACCTTGTCCCTGATCCAAATTAAGAAATTATTTATCCTTATTGGACGCAATACAAGCCCATTGGGAAAGATATAAAGATCCAAATTATGGAAAGATATGTTATCTTGAAATCCCCAGGTCCCAAGCATTCTGGATAACAGGTCCCAGACCTGTAGTTTTCTTTGAAGCTGAAATCTTGGTTTTTATAGCATGTGTTTGCTAGTCGTCATGGTTTAAATCTTTCTGATGGCTTCTTTAAAGTTACTTTCTTTAGCTCCACCTCCACTTCAGTTGAATGCTGCAACTTTTTGGAGACTTCCCAATAATATTTCATAGCTTCAAACTGTTCTAAAAACTGACTAAGGCTCATTTATGCATATCCATTCACTGGCTTTTAATCAAATTAAAATTACTAACCCATTCAAGGCCCTTAACAACTAAAATACACTATTTCATGCAACCTACATTCTTCTTCTGATCTTCACCTTTCGTCTCCTCTTCATCATATCATACCATTCCTGACTGCAAGCAGGGTTTGAACTAGGGGTTGGCAGAAGAGGCACATACCAGGGCACAATGGGGGGCACTAGGCACGTACCTCTTCTGTCAGTTGCCCCTAGTCTGTGCCCTTTTCTCTCCACTTTTCTCACTGATCCTTTAACCTCCACTTTCAGATGTGTTGTTCCTTTGTGCACATGCATGGATTCGGTGGAGGGGACACTTGGGGACAAGCAGCCGGCTTGGCACGGGACTAACTGCAAGCCTTTTGTGACTCTTCACTATTAATTGTTTTTCGTCTGTATTTAATTGTAAGTTCTTGTGAGCAGTGCCCTCCAGTCCAAGTTTATAATGCTTCTTTAATTATTGGAAGAACACTGCATAACTTGGCGCTATATGTTATATAAATGATGATGATTTGGCAGATATTTCTATTCTTTTGTAGCAACTAACAATTTCAAATGAGCTTTATTTAATATATAATTATGATTTGGGCTGAAAACCCAAACAATGACGGCAAATATCATATTTTCCTGGAACTCATTATGTACAAAATAAATAGATCCTTTTATTCTATGTTTTTGCTGGCCTTTTACATTTGAAGAATAAAGTACAAGTAAATAAACATTTTGGCCGTGATAACAATTGTCAGTTTGCAATTGTTTCCTATTTTACATTTTCACATATGGCCCTTCATCCCTGTAGGAAAGAGGCAAATGATATTAGGGATAAGGATAAATTTGAAACTGCTCACTTGTCTTGAAACACGCCATGTTCAAAATGTCTTCCCCCCACAGCAACATACAGAAAAATCTTCTCCAAAGAATAACCACATATTCAGATCTCAGCGCAGGTTTAGGAATGTAATTTCAGCAAATTATATGTCTTTTAAAACATATTTTTATAGTTTGGATGGTTGCAAAAGAGATGCAAATTACATTTCTGAAATCATTTCTAAGAGTAAGGATCAGAATAGCTTTAGAAAAGTGTCCCAGGAGGTAACACATCACCGTACCAACAATTCTCCCCCAAAGAACCATTATGCTAATTGTGTCCTTCATGTGGTAAGTACATTTAGTTCACTTGCCTTGTGCATGCTCTGCTCCTATTGGAGATTTCTGGGTTTTGTACAAAGGGGAGACAATAGCTTTGGAATTGAGAGGAATTCTGAGACATAAAGATTTGATTGCTCTGAGATCACAAAAGTCTCATTTACTGCCAGCATTGGAGCAAAAAAAAAAAATTGTTATCCAAAATATTTTTTCTCCTTTTAATCGGTAAGTGAAGAAATATTCTGGGAAAGTTGTATGTCTGACAAGCATGATTTGTATATTGCAGGGGCCACACTGCACAGCACAGGCCACAAAAGAAACTAGTGGGAGTGAAAATTGGCTTGCACGGGTGTGTGCATACTAGAATGCATGACATGCTTACACTAATGGTGCAATGATAAATCTGAATAAACTGTGCTGGCAAAATAGGGTAAAGATACTAAAGAAGAAATGTGGCTATTTTTTTAAATTTATGGTCACTTGTAAACCTGGCATCTAGTGATAAAGTTATTATACAGCTTTAGCTATACACATTTTGGGTGTTCCTAAACTAGAATATAAATATAAGGTTACAACAATATAATTCCAAACAAATTTTTTTTCCAAAGAAAAGAAAATGTAATTCTAATCATCTTTCCGATGTACATTAACTGAAAATGTGAAAGTTATTTCTATAGTATCCAAGGGCAGTATTTGATAGATGATAGATAGATAGAAAGATCTGTACATTTTTACAAAACAGTAATAATACACTGCAAATAAAGCACTGCAATAAATATACACAAGAATAGTTAAGGTACACTATTCTAATTCTGTACAGCTCAATTAGCTTTGCTAGCCAAAAATCAAACTCCCACTATGACCATATAGACCTGGGTACATTAATTCTGGGTCTAACACTAAATTCCAAATGATCTCAAATAGGGGAACAGGGTTGCTCACCAAGAACCAAGAAGTCCTTCACCTTAATGAACAACTGAACATCAATTAAGTATGTCAAAAGGAAAGTACATTAACTGAATATTCTGGTTTGAAAGTTTAGGAAGGTATTTACTAAAACTCGACTTTTTCTCACTGTAAAAAAAAAACGGACCAAAATCCCAAACCCAAATCCCCTTAATTTACCTATAAATCTGATCAAAAAAGACAGTTTTACGCTTAAACTGTGCAACTTTTTTGAGTTGTCGCCATAAAAACTTGAGTTTTCCAGATTATCATAATGAAAGTAACCAAAAGGCAATTGTTCTACCTATTTAAATAACTTTAACATTTACTTTAACATTTACTGAACTCCATGCCCCCCCCCCACTTTCATAGTCTATTAAAAGGAAAAGTATCCCTGTATGTAAAGGACTATGAACCCTTTTTTGGATACCTTGAATTGGACTTTTCTACATACACTTTGGTCCTGACCTATTACTGCTGCTAGGCCCTGACATAGGGCAATGGATGGATTACATTTTGTTGTTTCTCTTATTAATATACTTCTGTAACATAGTAACATAGTAACATAGTAAGTAAGGTTGAAAAAAGACACATGTCCATCGAGTTCAACCTTTTTTTTTTATATATATTAACTACCTATCTGCCAGTTGATCCAGAGGAAGGCAAAAAACCCATCTGAAGCCTCTCCAATTTGCCTCAGAGGGGGAAAAAATTCCTTCCTGACTCCAAAATGGCAATCGGACTAGTCCCTGGATTAATTTGGACTATGAGGTATTACCCATAACCCTGTATTCCCTTACTTGCTAAAAAGCTATCCAACCCCTTCTTAAAGCTATCTAATGTATCAGCCTGTACAACTGATTCAGGGAGAGAATTCCACATCTTCACGGTTCACACTGTAAAAAAACCCTTCCGAATATTTAGGCGGAACCTCTTTTCTTCTAATCGGAATGGGTGACTTTGTGTCAGCTGGAAAGACCTACTGGTAAATAAAGCATTAGAGAGATTATTATATGATCCCCTTATATATTTATACATAGTTATCATTTCACCCCTTAAGCGCTTCTTCTCCAGCGTGAACATCCCTAATTTGGCCAGTCTTTCCTCATAGCTAAGCTTAGTTGCCCTTCTCTGTACCCTCTCTAATACAATAATGTCCTGTTTGAGTGATGGAGACCAAAACTGTACGGCATATTCTAGATGGGGCCTTACAAGTGCTCTATACAGTGGAAGAATGACCCCCTCCTCCCTTGACTCTATGCCCCTTTTAATACAGCTCAAGACCTTATTTGCCCTTGATGCTGCCGACTGGCATTGCTTGCTACAGCCAAGTTTATCATCTACAAGGACTCCAAGGTCCTTTTCCATAATGGATTTGCCTAGTGCAGTCCCATTAAGGGTATAAGTGGATATTTTTACATCCCAGGTGAATGATTTTACATTTATCAACATTGAATCTCATTTGCCACTAATCTGCCCAGATTGCCAGTTTGTCAAGATCCTTTTGCAAGGATGCCACATCCTGGATGGAATTAATTGGGCTGGATAATTTTGTGTCATCTGCAAACACTGATACATTACTTACAACACCCTCCCCTAAGTCATTAATGAACAAGTTAAATAAAAGTGGACCCAATACTGAGCCCTCGGGGACCCCACTAACAACCACCCTCTGTACCTGATCCTGTAGCCAGTTTCCTATCCACGTGCACACGACTTCATTAAGCCCAACAGACCTTAGTTTAGAAAGCAGTCGTTTGTGGGGCACAGTATCAAACGCTTTGGCAAAATCCAAATAGATCACATCTACTGCCCCCCCACTGTCCAGAATCTTACTTACCACATCATAAAATGCAATCAAATTTCGTCTGACATGACCTATCCTTCATAAAGCCATGCTGATTGTTGCTCATAATGCCATTCATTAGGACAAAATTTTGAATGTGATTAGTGATGGGCGAATTTATTCGCTAGGGGCGAATTTGCGGCGAATTTGCGCGATTCGCCGCCAGCGAATAAATTCTCGAAACGCCCGCGAAAATTCGGAGAAAAAATTCGCCGGCGTCAAAATTTTTTTTTCGAAAATAACGGGCGCCGGCGTCAAAAACGGGTGCCGGCGTCGAAAAAACAGGCGTCAAAAACGGGCGCCGGCGTCAAAAACGAGACGCAGGCGCCGTTTCGAAAATGTGATGGGCAAATTCGCCCATCACTAAATGTGATCCCTTAACAAGCCTTCAAATAATTTGCCCACCACAGATGTCAATCTTACTGGCCTATAAGTGCCAGTCTGAGATCGTAATCCCTTTTTAAATATTGGAATAACATCAGCTTTTCTCCAATCCATGGGCACCATACCAGATGACAGTGAATCTGAGAAAATCAGAGCTCTTGTTATATGTGGTCAGTGCAGATCTAATATATGACAAGTGCCAATATATGCAAAGGAGTTTGGAACTGATGCCAGCCCATCAGTTTTTAACTGCCTCCAACTAATCCTTCAGCATGTTGCTCTACCTCAGAGCCCACCCCTGTTGCCTTGAGCAGTGATCATAACACCCAAAGGGAAGTCAAACATGAGAGCTTTAAAATAATAAAAACTTTTAATCTTCAAAAACCACAAAATAGAAGAGTAGCTCCCATTGTTCTTACAATACCATTGTCCAAGGCATAAGTTAATTAAGCTAATTTCCCTTTAAATATGATGCACTAAATATAAATAATCATATTTTTGTTTTTGCACTGTAATATTAACATTAAAAAAATTCTGCAAAGCTTTACCAGAATATATTCTGAATGCATGTATCTGATATCTCTCTCTTCTCCGTTGTGTTGGTAGAGACAAGTTCTCAAGGTGCTTCAGTAACTGATTCACCACTATTTCTGCTGATGCCACTTTCTATTAATATACTCATTTGTACTGGCTGTGAAGACATTACAAAATATTGCAATATGTTGTAGGATATGACTTTGAGGAGTAGTTTAAACACCTTTTTTAGAGGATAAAAGAAGAAAATGTTGCTTGCAGACATTCGGTATCACTGGTCGGTTCTTTTGCTTTACCAAATAAATCTCTGTGATATTTTATGCATTAAAACTAAAATACATTTCTTTAAAATGTAATTATTTTTTGAAAGAAATCTTAAAGCAGAATAAAGAACCCCATGCATTTATTATCCACTCTCCTCTGCAAAGGATCCTTTTCCCCATTAGAACCACACCAGGGAACACACAGCCCTGTTCTCCTGCACCTGATCTTTTACATGCAAAGCTGTGCAGTAGGGTTGATGGCCACCATGTTTCCCTGGGTTGAGCTTTTTGCAGATGTGGCTTAGGTCATTTTACTATGCATTGAAATTTGTGACTCTCCCCCATTATACCTGATCATCTAAAGATTATATACAGATTATACATTGTGCGACTTCTTTGTAAATGATCCAAAGAATCTTCCATCAATTCACCATCAGTTGAATGGGTTTGATTGTTGCAAAGGCTGAAAACAACGGAATCTCAATAATTATCTATGATGCAAAATGTAATTTTCTGATCTTTCTACATACATTTTACTGTGCTCATCCCATCTGGTAACTATTTATACACTGCATCCAGGAGTGTTATGTCCTATCCATCCTAGGTTCCCATGCTAGGTTCACTGGAGATTTCAATAACCTTTTACATAAACATATGTTAACTAATTATGTTGGTAAGTATGGAATTACAACAAAAAAGAACAAAATGGAAGAAAAAACATTTAGTAGGAAACTTTTTTTTAGCTCTTTCTCGTGAGTAGTTAAAGAAAATATCAGCAAAAGAGGGGATCGGCACCCTGACAGCATAAGGTAAAGAAGGAAATTACCGGCACTCAGGACATTGATGCAAACGGGCCAAGCCCTGCGTGTTTATTCAACGTAACGTTTCGGGGGCGTACCAATTCGTCAGACTAACAAACCACACCAATGATGCACATTTAAACTCACCATCATGCATAATTAATTAACAATAAATTAGTATACCTTAACCTATTTGATTAGAAAAATTGTGGCAAAAAGTCCATATTTAATCCAATCATGAATCCAGTAACTAGATAGTCCAAAAAATTCCTGATACCTTTGAAAGTCCCAAAAACTTTTTTTCATATAAATATAAAGTCCAAAAAAACTTTGAAAAATACCAGTGCAGTAATTCTTTAACAAAATGTATCTATGGGGAAAGTTAACATTATTTTACAAAAATAAAAAACAATATTTCACATTGCACAAGCTTGAAACATTACCGTGCCCTCATCTATGCATACCATATTGTTACAAAGAGGAAATTGCTTTTATCTTGCCCTTGCAACATACCGATTCAATTCTCATATTGAGAGAAGAAAGAAACATATTAACAACTTTATAGATAACAGGCCAAATTGAATTCCTTATTCAGTCCCCGTGGGACTTTTGTTTGTAAATATATTTTTCCAATATCCAAAATGCCTAGCAAGAGCAGTTTCCCTTTTCTTTTTGTTCGTCTCCTTCTCCTCTTTCTGATGAATAGTAGGTCTACTTGTCTGCAAGTCCCAAGGGCATTTTATGCAGTAAATGACTGATTTGGTGTCACAAGTAAACCACCCCTTGAGCTTAATTTTTGATCCCTTCGGGGGATGTGTCACACTCTCCCCTGCAATGATCCCACTGCAGTGACCACAATTGTGGCAAGGATAAGTGCCTTGTAGTTTGCTACTTGTCAAAGTTCGACCTCCCCTATAAGAAAACAATTTGGGTGTATTAAATAATTTACCATATTTAACATCTGCATTCACCACTCCCCAATATTTCAAGACAATTTTTTTTTTTAATAATCTTTGAATTAGTATCAAATGTTGTTACTAATGATGTTACTGTTCCTTGTTTCTTATCGGATTTGTTTTTTTTAAGCATATCACTTTTTGCAGTTTGTTGTACTTCACTCCTGACCCTCATTAGTTCACTCTGTTTATAACTCCTATGTTTATAACTCTTCTCCTTAAACTTTTGTATCATTCTTACAGAATGTGAGGGTTATTTATCAAAATACAAAAAGTTCTCATTATTTACTAAAAACTACTCTGACCAAATCCACACTGACTTTTTCCCTCTATTTATCAATACATTTTCAAAAAATGTTCTTGTGCAGAAAAGAAATCTGAATTTTATAATTTTTTCAGATTTTTCACCCGAAAGCTACGATTTTTCATAAAATCGCCTGAAAGGTACAGACTTTTGACACCATCAGACTTTGATAAATCTTCAAAAAAAAGTGTATTTTCCCCTTAAAAAGTCAGAAAAAACTGGAACTTAATAAATAACCATCTGTATGTCTTGCATTGTGAAGGGCTCTTTAAAATATTTCACACTGTTTAAAGTAAATGAAACACGTTGGAGCAGATTTATGAATTCTCATGTGAGTTTAGGGGGCACATTTACTTAGGGTCATATCGAGGGTTAATTAACCCTCGATATTCGACCGAAGTAAAATACTTCGACTTCGAATATCGAAGTCGAAGGATTTACCACATTTCCTGCGATCGAACGGTTCGAAGGATTTGAATCCATCGATTTGATCCCAAATTGCCTAGAAAGCCTATGGGGATCATCCCTATAGGCTAACATTGATGCTCGGTAGGTTTTAGGTGGCGAAGTAGGTGGTTGAAGTTTTTTTTAAAGAGACAGTACTTCGACTATCGAATGGTCGAATAGTCAAACGATTTTTAGTTCGAATCGTTCAATTTGAAGTCGAAGTTGTAGTCGAAGGTCAAAGTAGCCAATTCGATGGTCGAAGTAGCCAAAAAAAAACTTTGAAATTCAAAGTTTTTTTCCTTCTAATCCTTCACTCGAGCTAATTAAATGTGCCCCTAGGTGTGCTTTAAGTGATTTTTTTTGCTGTACCTTTTTTTTAAAAGAAAAATGTTGGCAGGTTTTAGAAGATTTTGGCTGAAAACACAATTTACATGAATCATGACAAAGTATATGTATGAATTCATTTTGAATTGTATACTTTTCTGTGACTGTTTTTTTTTTTTAAAAAAAACCTTAAGCAGGTTTTAGGTGGGAACAATTTTATTCTATAAAAATAAAAATACTTAGTCACAAAAGGAAAACGCAATTGCAAAAAAAAAAAGCGAACGCAAACATTTTGATGACAGTATTGCTTTTAAAAAGGGATTGTGACGTAGATGCAACTAATAGAAGCACTTTCAGACCAACACAGTTCAGCAATGTTTCACTTTTCCATTAAAAGTTATCTTGAAAAAACAAATATTAAACATTACAAAAAATTTAGGATAGAGGATAATAGATTCTAGAATTCAAAAGGCTATTAGTAAATTTCAATTAGTCATCAACAAAAATAAGCTTCCCCTATAATACAATATAATGATACATGATGACAGGATAAAATGAAATAAATTCTGGGTCTCAACAAAGGTGTCGCAGAATGCAAAAAAACAGGCGCAAGTCACAATGTTTTTCTCACTTTGCACCCTGTTCTAGCCAGGAGCACAACCACGGGTTCAGGTCTGGACCTGAAATTTCATACATGCAATTAAATTTTTTAATTTATTCAGCAGCACTCAAAAGGAGAACCTCATTTAATCTATACATCTCTCCCTGGACATAAGTGCTGAACTAAAGGGTGCTGGGTCATTTGTAAATAACCCCTGCTGTGTTGCAAACAAAAATTGGGAAAAGTGTAATTTTTTTTAGAGAAACATGCAATAACACAAGGAAAACATTTATAAATATTCATGCAAAAAGTCTAACTAGTTGAGAATGTCATGAAATTGTTTAAAAGAAAAAATATGTACAACATAAATTTTTTTTTTTTGCATGAATGTAATAGCGCTGTACCAATTTAACATGTTTTTATATGCTCATGCCATTAACATATATTTGTTTTCTAAAGTCAAGTCTACTATATTCACTGATTTCTAAGACAGTAAAGTAACTTTGTTTTGCAAAATATATATATAATATATTATAATACTTCTAAGAATAGCTTTCAAATGATATTTTGTGTGTAATTGGTAACAATCAAAACCTTCAAACCTTTATGCACTTAAACTATAAAACGTGACACACGGCTATGTCTTGATTAACTTCCTGGCACCTCCTTCAACCGAAACTTATCTTTTGGTTTCAGGTGTAATCTCAGGTAATATGAATGGGATTCTGGGTAGTGAGTGCTTTTTACCTGCAGTCTAATTATTGTTGGGTTCTAAAGGACTTCAACTCCCAGGAAACACTACACTCTGGTATGTCAAGGCACAGGGAAGGGCTAAGGGAGTTAGGTGTGTCTGAGTTTGTTCTGTCTTGCTTAACAAGGTAATCATTACCCACAGCAGACTTTTCGCTGCATTAGGTAAACAACAGAGAGTAAGACGGCATGCAAAAGAAATGCAGAGACTCCTGCACCTGACCTGAAGCTGTTTTGCCCCAAAACGTAAGCCTTTTTTTATGCTGTTTTTGTTCAAACAACTTTAAATTAAACATCTTTTTCACACTTGCAGATTCTCATTTAACCTATTCATTTATTGGATATACAGTATGTAAAGGGGGTCTTGTTATGAATTTTCAGGAGGTCATCCTGCTTGTAATGGTGAATGATTTTTAAACTCCAATATATTGCATAAAGTACAATTTAGAACAAAAGCTAGTCGAGTTTAGTAGTATAGAAGTATTCGGAATATATTTGACTGATGGTTCTGTCCTGAGAGTTTGGTAAATGTTAGACGTTTGGTTGTGTTACTGAACTATATAATAGGTGTTTGGTTTGTTTGTATTTAATTTCCGGAATACTATATATAGACCTTCAGTAAAGATGCCTTCCAGAATTCTATTGTGAGTGGTGTATCAGATAGTAAGTGATTCCCATGGGAATGGGTGCTTGGCAGGAATTTTGTGGAACTTTTCAGGGTGCCAAAATGTACCAGATTGAGTGCTTCTTGTGCCATAGTCATGTTCTTGATGTGCCTAAAAAAGAAAGCAAATTCTTTGTATTCTGACAATATCATCCCTTTCACATCGCACATGAAAAGCTTTAAATAGTCTAAGAAAACTACTATGAAAGGGTCTGAACCCTTTGAACACTCAAGTATCATCTAGGGCAAATTTTGTGATTTAAACACAAAACAAAAGTAAAAAAAAAAAGAAATAGTGCCAGCTTAGATCTACTGAGATGCCATAGAATCTGACTTTTCATGACACAAGAGTCATAAATATCCAGTAAATGTTATCTTTACAAACAGTGTTTAGTGAAGACATTATAATCAGTGCTTAGTAGTAGTTTGTGTCACATGACCTTCTAAAACTTGTGTATTATAAGAAATACTGTACATAAGCTGTAAAATACAAGGATAGTAGAAATCAGCTCGGAGTATTATGACCTGTATACAAGGGAATCATTTATATAGTACTTTTCTCATATGAGACTCAAAAGCTCTCTGGCTGTGTCAGAACCAGCAACAAATACTGATTCATTTTTAGTTCTTTTCATGGGAGATAAACATATAAGAGAATTTATACATTTATCTTTCCGTAAAGAGCTATTACAAAAGCTTTTACTATATTTTTGTAACTACCTGTGTTGTTGTCAAATAACTCATAGCCTGGGTTAGACCATAGCCTGGGTTAGACCATTTCTAAAGGCCATACGAGGGACAGAATCGAATCATACTTCAGGTCATTTATTCTAGCTAAAACAGACTCATCAGCTGTCTTACTATAACCTACTGTATAATCTTATCCACTGTGAGGTCTTATACTGTTTATGACTTCCTGCCAAACTGACCATGTAATATAGTCTACTCCATAATCAAAGACCTAACCCATCTACTTGATTTTACACTCTATCACTCTATTTATGTGAATTGTATTTCTAAAAATGCACTTATTACTTTTTATTTCAATGACCCCTTGTTTGTTACTACTAATTTATTGTTTTGCTGTACAGTGCTTTGTCCTCAAGGAGCACTTTACACATAAAAATATACATACATACATACATACATACATCACCACTATACACTACTATTTTATTACTATAAACTCACCAAACTATTACGTTTTAGTTCCAAGCGCTTAGAGTGGCTAAGACGCCATCCCTAAAACAAAGGCCTGTAATTTCAACCAAAAATAGACTTGGACTCAATGTTTGTATCTAAGCAATGGCCTCGGCCCTTATTGATTTAGTATTATGTTAAGCATTATTGTACAGTATCCTATGCAATGTATGGAATCACTGAACTCCCATAAGCCCAGGAAATATATTATGATATAAATTATGCCATTGTCTCCCACACACTTTAGGCAACAACCACATGGTGTAATTTTTCAGCCTGCGCTAAAAACTGCTTCTCTGCTCTGTCCTACCTTCTTGTCTGTCTGCACCCATAGAGTCTACACTGTGTTGGTCTGGGTGCAGACACATATATTGGATTTCTGCACCAAAATGCATGAGTGTGCAAATCTGCTCCAAGGTCAATGCAGTGTCTCCAGATGCAGACATACCAATGTGCAGATCTAAGCAGAGATGCAGTCTCTTGGCCTGTACTTACACGGCCGTGTGGCAGTAGCCTTACACGACAAGAGATAACCAGAGCTTACAATTAAAAAGGGAAAGAAAGCAGGACATAAGATCAGAATATCATAACCTGTCTTTACCTCACATTTTATTCTCAAACTGCCACCACTTTTTTTTAAAAATAAAATAACATATATTGTGTAAAGGTTAAAACGAAAGTAAGAAGTACAAATAAAATAGGGATAGTTATTAATTGTCTGACTTATGTAAAATGACAATAAAAGAACCAAATCCAACTAACTACACAGATGATTCAATGAAATGGGCAAATTATTAAAAATGGTGCATCTTCCAGGGAACTGCTCTCATGGCCCCCATTCCTTAAAGTATAAGTGAACCCACTTTCTTTCTGATCCTTGTTTGTATGACTCCTAATATCTGGTTTCCACACACAACAGTCCCCAGAAACTGCCCTAACAAAACTTAGCAATGTATATAGCAAAATAAATGAAGGAGTGTAACATAAAATACAACTGACAAATCTAACAATTTATAAACCTAAACAGGTATCATTGAGTCATTGTTGTGATTATAAAATCCGACAAAAGACGGCCTGTAATTCCAATTTTAGCTGTTGAAAGACAAAGGGCACTGCCACTTCAACAGTTGGCCAGACCAAAGTAAATCTAAAAAATAAGAGGGAAGGGTACTCTCCTTAGTGCTGTAAGCTTGACAACATTTATTCCAGAATAAAACTGCACTTACTGAAAAGAAGTATTAGGTTCATCGCTCATCAAACTTGATATTGATAGGTTCACTCAAGCTTGATTTCATCCCTGAGGAAACCACACAGTGATTAAACACATTGGACTGTGTTGGAGTATTGCTACATGAGTGAACCTAACACTTCTTTTCTGTAAGTGCAATTTTATTGTGGAATGACTGTTATAACACTTACTGCACTAGGGAAAGCTTAGTACAGGTGTAGGATCCGTTATCCGGAAACCCCTTATCCAGAAAGTTCCAAATTACAGAAAGGCCATCTATTCAAAATTTTAAAAATGATTTCCTTTTTCTCTGTAGTAGGAAAACAGTTGGTTGTACTTGATCCCAACTAAGATATAATTAATCCTTATTGGAAGTAAAACCAGCCTATTGGGTTTATTTAATGTTTACATGATTTTCTAGTAGTCTTAAGGTGTGAAGATCCAAATTACGGAAAGACCCGTTATTCGGAAAGCCCCAGGTCCCAATGAATCCTGATAATAGGTTCAATACCTGTAGTAGGGATGCACCGAATACACTATTTGGGATTCGGCCAAATCCCCGAATCCTTCGTGAAAGATTTGACCAAATACCGAACCGAATTGTAATTTGCATATGCAAATTAGAGGCGGGAAAGGAAAAAGTGGAAAAAGAATGTTTTACTTCCTGGTTTTGAGACAAAAAGTCACGTGATTTCCCTTCCCACAAATTTACATTTGCAAATTAGGATTCAGATTTGGTTCGGCCACACACAAGGATTTGGCCATATCCAAATCCTTCTGAAAAAGTCAGAAACCTGGCCAAAATCCTGAACTGAATTCTGGATACGGTGCATCACTTAGTAGTGACCTAACAAAATTTCTAATTAATTTTTTCTTACTCAAGGATTTTCTCTGCAGGTTTTGGCACTGCTGATCTCTCTCCAAACTGTCCATTCTCCTAGCACCATTGACACTGCCTTCTCATGGAAGTCTAACTACCTTTCCAACCCCAATTTTATTGCCTCATATAATGGAGCATATATTTTCTTTTATTTATTTCCATGGGTGAATCATGGATCAGGCTTTGGTCACTTGTTATTGGCAGCCTACAATTGCTGTCTAATTAATTAGTTAGCTTAGCTTCCAGTACCATATCTGTGACAATGTATTTTATCTCAGACCTAAATTGTACATCCATGATGGATGCATGGCAATTTGGGGAAATAATGAAGTCGATGACTTTTCTTATTCCCTGTCCAATCTGTATTACAGACTGCTTAGGGCAGCCCTTTGTTGGAAGTGGTAAAACAGCCACATGATTTAATAAGAGAAAACATAAGCAGAGTTCTCTATTGAGCCTTTAACAAGTTGAAAACCCCTTGGTTTAACCTAAACCTCTCTAGGATTGAACCCCCTTTTTAATCCTTTAGTGAGTTAAAAAAGTGTGAAATCATTGGTATATACTATACTGTAAAGAGAAGTTTTAGAAATTGCCATCTTTCATTATATCTCCAGCATTTAATAAAATGCATACATTGATCTGGATGCTTATGTTTAACAATATTTTCCTGTTTCCATTTAATTTTTCAACTGTGTGTTACAGCAGAAACTGCCTACAAAACAACCTTGTAGAGCAGCAGACTGAAGTGGTGGGGGGAAGTATATTTAGCAGCAGTAATCTTATGCATTATATTGTACAATGTTTCTAACAACTCGGTTTTATAAAGCATTATTATAAAAAAAAAATAGTCTAATATCACAGTGTAAGGCTGAAGACACTCAAAATAGCCGTACTTTTTCTTTGTGAGCCATTGTACACAGTGTTGTGGTCTATGACTCAAGAGGATTCCATGCGGTGCCATTGTTATGTTGAAGGCGAAAACTTTTTTCATTTTGCTGAGCAAAAAGACTGATGGCTTTATACCGCAAATACGCACACTTTAATTTTTTTTTTTTAGATCTTCTTTAGGGAGAATTTTTGTACATGAAAGACCTTGCTTTGTATAAAGATAAATGCATTTAAGAAGTTAGCTACTGAATAATACAATTTGAGACTGCTGAAGGGAGAACCTTCAAAGATGGAAGATTAGTTTTACTAACCCTGACAGCAAAGTCCTGTGTGGGAATAAGATACCGCAGAGCAGAATGAACATAAGACAAGTCTCGTAAGAACTGTGGCAGAAAGAAGGTAGAACTCTGAATATCATCCTAGCACCATCACAAGCAAACTTGCACTAAACTATCCAAGGTCTTGATCTGTATATAGTCTTGATTTGTATATGATCTCAAGACCGTATATATTTATATTAGCACATCTCAATAGGCCTGACAATGCTGGACATAATAACTTTATAATTTAAGATTCAAAAGTTACATGTTGCATGGCTGTGACAATTGCTTATCCCCGAATTCAAAGATCACATGAGGAACGAATAAACTGGATATAGATTTACAACAGGCTTTCATGTTATGAATTGCAAATGTAGGAAACTGAATGTGAAGAAGGCTGATTTAAAACATTTAATATAATGTAAATTGTACCAGTGCAGTTATCAATACAACCAATAATCAGTTAGTTTTGTGTAGACTTCTATGTTAGAAAACTAATGTAAAGATAGGATTGGCTGCTATGGATACTCTACCATCACAATGTATCTCCTACATTAATCAAGTAGCCTCAGGTCTCAACTCAATAAAGGATTGATTATAAGTGGAAAGGATGTTAAGTATGAAAGACAGAGAGCAGGTATAGAAAGGAGGTTTCATAATATCGTTTTCAAAAATAGAAAGAATCAGTCAAGTGTAACTAAGCCACAATTAAAAGTGGTGTGCTAGAAAGCACTTTCAGAAGAGTCAGTAAAGTATGTATTGTGTTTTCTTTTTGTAAAATATTGTGCAAGTGAAAGTTGCCTGAGGGCAGTCTAGCCTAAACAATGGAGGAAGGTTCTGGCTGGAGACAGAGGAATACTTTGAGTTTTATCTATTGGAAGAGCTTGAAGGCAGCTCTGAATTATAAGCATGGGGAATATATATAGGAAGAAGTAGTGGCTGAGGGCAGTTGATCGTGGGCTGGATGGTTTGGGAGGCAAGCTTGTTATCTTTGAAGGAACCATAGATAGGACATTGTGGGGGTCATCTGTATTCTAAACAATTTAGTTAAACTACAAGTCACAATTACTCTTGCCATTGTTGTACTGGAAGAAGGTTTGGAATACCATTTCCACTATAGGTGCTCACAGGTTGAAACTCTTTCCTCGAGGTGAATAGTGCACATCAGGGTTTACTAATTTTCATACATATGAAGAAGCATATTTAATTTATATATGTTCATTATATTTGTTAATAACCCAATGCATGCTTATATTTACTTTCATGCTGAAACTCCTGCTCATTAGCTTTTAGTTTTGGGGGTCCTGGTAATGCGGTAATTAGGTATTTATTGGATTAAAACATATTTAGCTTGTAAAGCCTTCCAACTACTTCCAAAAGTCTTCAAACTTACTATATATATATATATATAATATATATAAAAAAAAGTGATTAGTAATATCCTAAACATTATAACAAGGCACATGTTGCAGTGCTTTCTAACTTACTGAAAAGAAGAGAAAAGAATATTATTTTTTTCGGTTCACCAAGGATTTGGGGATTCGGAAATTGCTTCCCTCCTTGTATTAATTGTCTCAAAGCATATTTCTCTTCTTATTACAGTAGGTCTGTACCTGCTCTTTTCTAAACTAAGCACCTGTGCAGTCATTGTAGAGTTTTTGCTGATATATTTTCCTATTTTGATTATGCACTCTCTGTATTGCCCTCCAGTTACCTGTTTCTGTTTTATGGATGTATTGCTACAGCCAAGGTATCCAACAGAGATACTGTATTTGAGGTTTGATCTCAGCAGCCTATAATGTGGATGTATAACTTCCTTATACAGAAATCCTTATAATAGCTCTTCTTATATGATCTATTATTTTGTTTGCTTCTTTACTTTTAAGTCTTCATGAGAATCTATATACCTTCCTGCTGTCACTTCCATAAAATTACAATTAATTCTGTATTTGGCTTTTTGTAGCCTAATATTTTATATTTTATTACACCAAGGTTAAGATTAGAGATGTCGCGAACTGTTCGCCGGCGAACTTGTTCGCGCGAACATCGGGTGTTCGCGCTCGCCGGAAGTTCGCGAACGTCGCGCGACGTTCGCCATTTTGGGTTCGCCATTGTTGGCGCTTTTTTTTGCCCTCTCACCCCAGACCAGCAGGTACATGGCAGCCAATCAGGAAGCTCTCCCCTGGACCACTCCCCTTCCCTATAAAAACCGAAGCCCTGCAGCGTTTTTTCACTCTGCCTGTGTGTGCTGAAGAGATAGTGTAGGGAGAGAGCTGCTGCCTGTTAGTGATTTCAGGGACAGTTGAAAGTTTGCTGGCTAGTAATCGTTTTGATACTGCTCTGTTATTGGAGGGACAGAAGTCTGCAGGGGTTTGAGGGACATTTAAGCTTAGGTAGCTTTGCTGGCTAGTAATCTACCTTCTACTGCAGTGCTCTGTATGTAGCTGCAGTGGGCAGCTGTCCTGCTTCTGATCTCATCTGCTGACTGCTGCAATAACAGTAGTCCTTGTAAGGACTGCTTTTATTTATTTTTTTGTTGTTTTACTACTACTACTACTACTACTACTATAAGAGCCCAGTGCTATTAGTCTAGCAGTGTTGGGGAGTGGGACTGGTGTGCTAATCTGCTGCTCCTAGTAGTTCAGCAGCACCAACTTTAATTTTTTTTTTTTAATATTCATTTTTTTTTTATTTTACTTTTTTTTATTTTACTACCGCTGTAGTAGTGTATAAGTTGACCTTTTAGGCATTATTTGCCCTGTAGGCATTATTTGCACACTGTTTTCTTCAACCCGCCATCGAGCTGTGTGACCTTGTTCACATTCTGTCTAAATATCCATAATATTACCGTCTCCAGAAAAAACACCGGAGTCACTTTTTTCAAGCAGCCATAATATATTTTACGTAATCCGTATCCACCGCTGTAGTAGTGTATACGTTGGCCTTGTAGGCATTATTTGCACACTGTTTTCTTCAACCCGCCATCGAGCTGTGTGACCTTGTTCCCATTCTGTCTAAATATCCATAATATTACCGTCTCCAGAAAAAACACCGGAGTCACTTTTTTCAAGCAGCATTCATATATTTTACGTAATCCGTATCCACCGCTGTAGTAGTGTATACGTTGGCCTTGTAGGCATTATTTGCACACTGTTTTCTTCAACCCGCCATCGAGCTGTGTGACCTTGTTCCCATTCTGTCTAAATATCCATAATATTACCGTCTCCAGAAAAAACACCGGAGTCACTTTTTTCAAGCAGCATTCATATATTTTACGTAATCCGTATCCACCGCTGTAGTAGTGTATACGTTGGCCTTGTAGGCATTATTTGCACACTGTTTTCTTCAACCCGCCATCGAGCTGTGTGACCTTGTTCCCATTCTGTCTAAATATCCATAATATTACCGTCTCCAGAAAAAACACCGGAGTCACTTTTTTCAAGCAGCATTCATATATTTTACGTAATCCGTATCCACCGCTGTAGTAGTGTATACGTTGGCCTTGTAGGCATTATTTGCACAGTGTTTTCTTCAACCCGCCATCGAGCTGTGTGAGCTTGTTCACATTTTGTCTAAATATTGATAATATTATCGTCTCTAGAAAAACCACTTGAGTTACTTTTTTTCAAGCAGCATTCATATATTTTACGTAATCCGTATCCACCGCTGTAGTAGTGTATACGTTGACCTTGTAGGCATTATTTGCACACTGTTTTCTTCAACCCGCCATCGAGCTGTGTGAGCTTGTTCACATTTTGTCTAAATATTGATAATATTATCGTCTCTAGAAAAACCACTTGAGTTACTTTTTTTCAAGCAGCATTCATATATTTTACGTAATCCGTATCCACCGCTGTAGTAGTGTATACGTTGACCTTGTAGGCATTATTTGCACACTGTTTTCTTCAACCCGCCATCGAGCTGTGTGAGCTTGTTCACATTTTGTCTAAATATTGATAATATTATCGTCTCTAGAAAAACCACTTGAGTTACTTTTTTTCAAGCAGCATTCATATATTTTACGTAATCCGTATCCACCGCTGTAGTAGTGTATACGTTGACCTTGTAGGCATTATTTGCACACTGTTTTCTTCAACCCGCCATCGAGCTGTGTGAGCTTGTTCACATTTTGTCTAAATATTGATAATATTATCGTCTCTAGAAAAACCACTTGAGTTACTTTTTTTCAAGCAGCATTCATATATTTTACGTAATCCGTATCCACCGCTGTAGTAGTGTATACGTTGACCTTGTAGGCATTATTTGCACACTGTTTTCTTCAACCCGCCATCGAGCTGTGTGAGCTTGTTCACATTTTGTCTAAATATTGATAATATTATCGTCTCTAGAAAAACCACTTGAGTTACTTTTTTTCAAGCAGCATTCATATATTTTACGTAATCCGTATCCACCGCTGTAGTAGTGTATACGTTGACCTTGTAGGCATTATTTGCACAGTGTTTTCTTCAACCCGCCATCGAGCTGTGTGAGCTTGTTCACATTTTGTCTAAATATTGATAATATTATCGTCTCTAGAAAAACCACTTGAGTTACTTTTTTTCAAGCAGCATTCATATATTTTACGTAATCCGTATCCACCGCTGTAGTAGTGTATACGTTGACCTTGTAGGCATTATTTGCACACTGTTTTCTTCAACCCGCCATCGAGCTGTGTGAGCTTGTTCACATTTTGTCTAAATATTGATAATATTATCGTCTCTAGAAAAACCACTTGAGTTACTTTTTTTCAAGCAGCATTCATATATTTTACGTAATCCGTATCCACCGTTGTAGTAGTGTATACGTTGACCTTGTAGGCATTATTTGCACACTGTTTTCTTCAACCCGCCATCGAGCTGTGTGACCTTGTTCACATTTTGTCTAAATATTGATAATATTATCGTCTCTAGAAAAACCACTTGAGTTACTTTTTTTCAAGCAGCATTCATATATTTTACGTAATCCGTATCCACCGCTGTAGTAGTGTATACGTTGACTTTGTAGGCATTATTTGCACAGTGTTTTCTTCAACCCGCCATCTAGCTGTGTGTATTATCGTTTCCAGAAAAACCAACTGAGTTTTTGTTGTTGTTGTTGTTTTTTTAAAAATAATGCCAGGCAAAGGCAGGCCGCCACGCAGAGGCCGTGCTAGGGGCCGTGCTGCTATGCAATCCTGTGGCCCTAGCAAATTTCCCAGTTTTAAAAAGCCAATGACCCTGAACTCCCAAAATGCTGAAGAGGTAGTTGACTGGCTTACACAGCACACCCCATCCTCTACCGTTTCTAACTTTACCACAACATCCTCCTCATCCTCCACTGCTATGGCCACCCCACGTAACACTTCCTCCACCACCGGTGCCCCTTCTTCACTGGGGTCAGAGGAGTTATTTTCCAATGAGTTTCTTGAACTGAGTAATGCGCAACCATTATTGCCAGAAGAAGATGAAGGAGATGAGGACCTTACACCAGATTTAATTCTGGCAGAGAACACGATAGAGATGGACATAATGAGTGATGAGGAGGAGGTCCCCGCTGCTGCTTCCTTCTGTGATGTGTCAGAAGAAATTGATGCATCTGAGGAGAATGATGATGAGGAGATTGATGTTTTGTGGGTGCCTAGTAGAAGAGAGCAAGAGGAGGGTAGTTCAGATGGAGAGACGGAGAGTCAGAGAGGCAGTAGGAGAATAAGACTTAGAAGAAGCAGGGAGGACAGCCCGCAGGGATCAGCAGGGCAACAACATGTATCGGCACCTGTGTTCAGCCGGCCAACGCACCCGCCATTGCCGCCAATACCGCCAACTCCGCCAACTTCTACTGTTACCGCCAGATCGCACACTTCCAAAAAGTCAGCAGTGTGGGATTTTTTTAATGTGTGTGCCTCTGACAAAAGCATTGTAATTTGCAATGAGTGCAGTCAGAAACTGAGCCTTGGTAAGCCCAACAGCCACATAGGTACAACTTCTATGCGAAGGCACATGAGCGGCAAGCACAAAGCACTTTGGGAGCAACACCTCAAGGCAACAGGCAAACTAAAAGCCACACTCCTTCTGGTCCAGCATCTTACTGCTCTACCTCTGCTCTCCTTGACCCGTCTGAACCACCCTCCACTCCGCCTTCCACCTTGACCACCTGTTCCCATTCCCAGTCATCTGCCACCAGCCAAGTTTCTGTGAAGGCCATGTTTGAGCGTAAGAAGCCAATGTCTGACTGTCACCCCCTTGCCCGGCGTCTGACAGCTGGCTTGTCTGCACTCTTAGCCCGCCAGCTTTTACCATACCAGCTGGTGGACTCTGAGGCCTTCCGCAAATTTGTAGCAATTGGGACACCGCAGTGGAAGGTACCCAGCCGCAATTTTTTTTCTAAAAAGGGAATACCACACCTGTACCAACATGTGCAGAGCCAAGTTACCGCATCTCTGTCACTTAGTGTTGGGCCAAAGGTCCATATGACTACTGACGCATGGTCCTCCAAGCATGGTCAGGGCAGGTATGTCACCTACACTGCCCACTGGGTGAACTTGGTAATGGCTGGGAAGCAGGGAATGGGTAGCTCAACAACAACAGTGGAGTTGGTGTCACCGCCACGGATTGCACGCGGTTCTGCCACCACCTCTACTCCTCCATCGCTCTCTACCTCGTCTTCTTCTTCTTCTTACTCTGCTGCTGGGTCCTCCTTCTCCTCCTCCACACCTGTGCACCCCCAGCTCCCCCTAGGCTATTCGACGTGCCAGGTACGCCGTTGTCACACTGTCTTGGGGATGACGTGCCTGGAAAGCAAAAACCATACCGGATCTGTACTCCTGTCATCTCTGCAGTCACAGGCCGATCGGTGGCTGACCCCACACCAACTGCAGATCGGAAAAGTGGTGTGTGACAATGGAAGCAATCTGTTGGCAGCGTTGAGACTAGGCAATTTAACACATGTGCCCTGCATGGCACATGTGTTAAATTTAATAGTCCAACGTTTTGTCTCCAAGTACCCAGGATTCCAGGACGTTCTCACCCAGTCCAGAAAGGTGTCGGCCCATTTCAGACGTTCCTACACAGCCATGGCACGCCTTGCTGACATTCAGCAGCGCTACAACATGCCAGTCAGGCGTTTGATTTCTGACAGCCAGACTCGCTGGAATTCAACGCTCCTTATGTTGGAACGTCTGCTGCAACAACAAAGGGCCGTCAACGAGTACCTTTTTGAACTGGGTGGTAGGACTGGATCTGCACAGCTGGGGATTTTTTTCCCCCGTTACTGGGTGCTTATGCGCGATGCCTGCAGGCTCATGCGACCTTTTGAAGAGGTGACAAATATGGTCAGTCGCACCGAAGGCACCATCAGCGACCTAATACCCTTCGCTTTCTTCCTGGAGCGTGCCGTGCGACGAGTGACAGATGAGGCTGTAGACCAGCGTGACGAGGAGCTGGAAGCGCACGATTTCTGGTCGGAATCACCAGAACGAACCCAGGCACCTGCTGCAACGCAGGGAGAGGTGCCAGAAGTGGAGTCAGAGGAGGAAGGTGGCTTTGTGGAGGAGGAGGAGGAGGACCAACAGGAGCAGGCTTCCCAGGGGGCTAGTGGTGACCTTTTGGGGACCCCTGGTCTTGTACGTGGCTGGGGGGAGGAGACCGTGGATGATGCAGTCCTTGATAATGAGGAAGCGGAGATGGATAGCTCTGCATCCAACCTTGTGAGAATGGGGTCTTTCATGCTGTCATGCCTGTTGAAGGACCCCCGTATCAAGAGGCTTAAGGAGAAGGACCTGTACTGGGTCGCAACGCTACTAGACCCTCGGTACAAGCATAAAGTGTCAGAAATGTTACCAACATACCACAAGTCCGAAAAGATGCGGCATTTACAAACCAGCCTGCAAACATGTTGTACAATGCTTTTAAGGGTGATGTCACTTCAGGAACTCATCAACATTCCAGGGGCAGAGGTGCCAGTAATCCTGCCACGAGCACACCTGCAAGGACAAAGCCCTTTGGCCAGTCTGTAACGTCAGACATGCAAATGTTTTTCTGTCCAAGGCAGCGCCACAACCCTTCTGGATCCACCCTCAAAGAACGCCTCGACCGGCAGGTAGCGGACTACCTGGCATTAACTGCAGATATCGACACTCTGAGGAGCGATGAACCCCTGGACTACTGGGTGCGCAGGCTTGATCTGTGGCCAGAGCTGTCACAATTTGCCATGAACCTCTTGTCCTTGCCCAGCCTCAAGTGTGCTCTCAGAAAGGACCTTCAGTGCAGCAGGAGGGATTGTAACTGAGAAGAGAACTCGCCTAGGTCACAAAAGTGTCGATTACCTGACCTTTATTAAAATGAATGAGGGGTGGATCTCGGAGGGTTACTGCACGCCGGAAGACTTGTTCTGACTTCTATGCAGCTGTCCTTCTCTTCAAGCCTCATGACTCCACCACACAGCTGTCCTTTAGCGTCCTCCTCCTCCCTCCGCCACCGTTACAAACTAGGGTGCAAACCCTACTGGTTTAATTTTTTCTGGCCTCTGTGCTTCAGTGGCTGCAACCAAAAAAACTGGGCAAACAATGTCTACAAGGTCAACGTATGGCAAAAAATGACTATTTTCAGCATTTATATGGCATATTTTTTCTGGCAACTGTGCTTCAGTGGCTGCGACCAAAAAAATGCATATTTTCTGCATTTATATGGCATAATTTTTCTGGCCTCTGTGCTTCAGTGGCTGCAACCAAAAAAATTTATATTTTCAGCATTTATATGGCATAATTTTTCTGGCAACTGTGCTTCAGTGGCTGCGACCAAAAAAATGCATATTTTCTGCATTTATATGGCATAATTTTTCTGGCCTCTGTGCTTCAGTGGCTGCAACCAAAAAAATTTATATTTTCAGCATTTATATGGCATAATTTTTCTGGCAACTGTGCTTCAGTGGCTGCGTCCAAAAAAACTGGGCAAACAATGTCTACAAGGTCAACGTATGGCGAAAAATTACTATTTTCAGCATTTATATGGCATATTTTTTCTGGCAACTGTGCTTCAGTGGCTGCGTCCAAAAAAACTGGGCAAACAATGCCTACAAGGTCAACGTATGGCAGTTGTTTAAAGAGAACAGTAGATTACTAGCCAGCAAAGCTACCTAAGCTAAAATGTCCCTCAAATCCCTGCAGACTTCTGTCCCTCCAATACAGAGCAGTATCAAGCAGATTACTAGCCAGCAAGCTTACTATCATCTGTCCCTGAAATCCACTAACAGCTCTCCCCCTACACTATCTCTTCCAAGCACACACAGGCAGATTTTTCAGATACATTTTTGCCCTTGATCCCCCTCTGGCATGCCACTGTCCAGGTCGTTGCACCCTTTAAACAACTTTAAAATCATTTTTCTGGCCAGAAATGTCTTTTCTAGATGTTAAAGTTCGCCTTCCCATTGAAGTCTATGGGGTTCGCGAACCGTTCGCGAACCGCTCGCATTTTTGCGCAAGTTCGCGAATATGTTCGCGAACTTTTTTTCCGACGTTCGCTACATCCCTAGTTAAGATCACATATGCATCCAATAAAAAAACCCACCTTACTTTGTGTAGGAGGGTAAAGGTTTTGCCAACATTTATTTCAGTTATTCCTCTATATCAGGTATCCCCAACCTTTTTCACCCGTGAGCCACATTCAAAAGGCGTGGGGGAGCAACATAAGCATGAAAATAGTTCCTGTGGATGCCAACAAAGGGTTGTGATTGGCTATTTGGTGGCTTATGTGGACTGGCAGCCTACAAAAAGCTCTATTTGGGAGTACAACTGTTTTTAAGCAACCAAAAGTTTCATCAAAGCCTGTAATTCAAAGCCCCTGCTTTGAGGCCACTGAGAGCAACATCCAAGAGGTTGGGGAGCAACATGTTGCTCATGAGCTACTGGTTGGGGATCACTGTTCTAGATGGATTTTGGCCAGTTAAGAGTAGAGGAGGAGTGCTTCTCATTCCTGGGTTAAAGTATTTCCCTGGCAGTTCAGTAACTGGCCAGTGGTGTTAGCATTCACCTTTTCTCCAAAGTCTACTTCGCCTTGTTTTACCATCGCGAATGAATTGTTAAGATGAAGCAACATTCTCAACATTACTATGTCAGTGACAGTATATTCTGTATTCAAAAAAAGTAATTAAATAAATTAAAAATGGCGTTTTTTCATATTTCAATGTGGGATTTTGTTTAAAAGTTGTAACTGTTAAATATATGTTATATACACACTTTACCATTTGAAGTGCAAGGGTAGGTTTATTTTTAGGACAATAGAGGATTTGTCTTTATTTTGCTTCCTTAATAAATACATGCATATGACCTGTATGTAGCCACCATATTAAAAGTGATGTAAGCATAAGTATGTTAACAAAGTCTCAGTAGGAAGAACTTAATGCAAGAAAAAATTTGCTAAGAAATTTCTGAGGAATACGCGTAGTTGTAGAGAATTAACATCTGACGTAGTTGTGCAAAGTATGGCAAAGCTTTCTGAAGCGATAATTCGGACCGAAGTAAATGTGTCCTAAAGTCTTTAAAGTGCTGTTTTTTTGTATGTTCGCATTAATATATTTTATTGACAGCCTATCCTTATTTTTCCTAGCCAATAAACTGACCACCTTCTGTATATTTGTACATACTGTAACAGTATGTTTTAATGCAGAAAATGTAAAGTTTGGTGATACCTTTAATTGGCTAACTGAATAAGTAACAATTGCAAGCTTACGGAGCACACAGGCCCCTTCTTCAGGGAAACTACAAATGAAAGGCTGGAAAGGCACATCATATATATATATATATACTGTTAGATCACTGATAAGGGGTGTATGGGCAATAAATTAGAAAGTTACAGATAGACAGAGATAACTTGTAGAGATAATAAAAGTAATTATGGTGGTTTGTAAATAGTCCAGGGGTCTGGATTCAGTCAGGTCACATAGCTGGAACTAGACCAAGACAGAATAGGTTAAGGTTAACACAACAGTGCAAATTAGGTATTGGACAAGATACAGGTACATACAGACTACAAATAGGCATTGTGACCTGTAAAGATAATACAATATTTCAGCCCAGATATTGATAAGCCCCCTAGGGTAAGCACTTTAGCTTGAGTATGTGTTAACAAAGAAATACCTGGAATAACCAGTACTTCAGATAAGACTATTGTAGGTATAGCATTCACACAATATTTTGAGGCAATACACCATCATATCTTCCCAACCTCACCTTAGAAAAGATCTTAATTATTAATTTAGCAGGCTCTCTCCATGTATTCCCCCAGGGTGAAGGATAGCAGCCACCATATCTAAATACATGCTGAATGTACGCATGTATGTACAGTATAACTTTATTTATGTAGCACTACCAGCATCTGCAGTGATGTACAATTTTACAATGAAGATATATAAACACTGGGAGGACAAACATTGTAATAAATAAGTATAATGGCCATGTGCATTATTAAGCTGGCCCCTGTGACCTGAACCATTATCACTCATTCCATCCAAAGCTACCATCACTGATGCCAAAACCAGTGCAAACACAGGCTTTACATTATAAATGGTTAGAGCATGATCACCACAGAATAGGAAAGGCCACTTGCTCAGATATAATGAAGACTATCACATTTGAGAAAAGGTTTATAAACACTTAGGGGCAGATTTATCAATAGGGATGTCGCGGACTGTTCGCCTGCGAACTTGTTCGCGCGAACATCGACTGTTCGCGTTCGCCGAATGTTCGCGAACGTCGCGCGACGTTCGCCAATTTGGGTTCGCCTTAGCTGGCGTTTTTTTTTGCCATTTCTCCCCCAGACCAGCAGATACATGGCAGCCTATCAGGAAGCTCTCCCTCCTGGACCACCCCCACACCCCCTGGACCACTCCCCTTCCATATATAAACTGAAGCCCTGCAGCGTTTTTTCATTCTGCCTGTGTGTGCTTGGAAGAGCTAGTGTAGGGAGAGAGCTGTTAGTGATTTGAGGGACAGTTGATAGTAACTTTGCTGGCTAGTAATCTACTTGATACTGCTCTGTATTGTAGGGACAGAACTCTGCAGGGATTTGAGGGACATTTTAGGTTAGGTAGCTTTGCTGACTAGTAATCTACCTTCTACTGCAGTGCTCTGTATGTAGCTGCTGTGGGCAGCTGTCCTGCTGCTGATCTCTCATCTGCTGACTGCTGCCTGTAACCCAATAGTCCTTGTAAGAACTGCTTTTATTTTCTTTTTTGTTTTTTTTACTTTGCTACTGTAAGAGCCCAGTGCTATTAGTCTAGCTGTGTTGGGGAGTGGGACTGGTGTGCTGCTCCTCCTAGTAGTTCACCACTACCAGCACCAACCAGAGTCAAAATTGTTACAAAGTATCTTATTTGCACCTGTTAGCTGTTCTGAGCTCTCTGCCAAAAGCTAATTAAGTTAGAAACTGTTTTTTTTCTGGCTGTTCAGTGCAGAGAAAAGAGGGACTGGTGTGCTGCTCCTCCTAGTAGTTCACCACCACCAGCACCAACCAGAGTAAAAATTGTTACAAAGTATCTTATTTGCACCTGTTAGCTGTTCTGAGCTCTCTGCCAAAAGCCAATTAAGTTAGAAACTGTTTTTTTTCTGGCTGTTCAGTGCAGAGAAAAGAGGTACTTTCCAGTACAAAAGAGGGACAGGGGGTTGAGTGGTCAAAAGAGGGACAGTTGGGAGGTATGCAAGTGCCACCTAGCTGTGTGAGCTTTTTCACATTCTGTCTAAATAACAATAATAATTCCGTGTCCGTAAACATCACCTGAGTGATGTTTTTACAGCAGCAATAATATATTCCGTATCCACTACTGTATACGTTGCCCTTGCAGGCATTGTTTGCCCAGTCTTTAACCAAGTGCCACCTAGCTGTGTGAGCTTTTTCACATTCCGTGTCCAGAAACATCACCTGAGTGACGTAGTGTGATTTCTGCCCTTTACAGCACAAAACGCAGCGCTGTGTCAACAATGTATTTTTCAGATACATTTTTGCCCTTGATCCCCCTCTGGCATGCCACTGTCCAGGTCGTTGCACCCTTTAAACAACTTTAAGATCATTTTTCTGGCCAGAAATGTCTTTTCTAGCTTTTAAAATTCGCCTTCCCATTGAAGTCTATGGGGTTCGTGACGTTCGCGAACCGTTGGCATTTTTGACGCAAGTTCGCGAATATGTTCGCGAACTTTTTTTCCGACGTTCGCTACATCCCTATTTATCAAGGGTCAAATTGAAAATTAAAAATTTTAAATTTTAAATTTGTATTTAGAGTTTATTTTAGTGTAATTCGACTAGGGAATATTCAAAATTCGACTAGAGTTTTAAAAAAATCCAAAATTCGAATTTCAAAATTTATCATGTACTGTTCAGTTAAGAATTCAAATTTGACTATTCTAAAACCTGCTGAATTGGTGTTTTAGACTATGGGGGACTTCCTACAATCAATTTGGAGTCGTTTGGTGGACTTTTGAAAAAAAAAAAATTTATTTAATTTTCTTTATTTTTTTTGGTGGAAAAACTCGAATTGAATTCGATTTGAGTTTGCTGGTTGATCCTATTCACCCAAATTAAAAAATATATATATTTTTTAATAAATTTAGATTGGTTGTTTTTTTTTTTCGAATTTCGATTTTATGGCAGTTTTCATAAACTCTCATAAACTCGAAATTCGACCCTTGCTAAATATGCCCCTTACTGTATGTATCTTAGGTATGGAAATAAGCATAAACTTTTGTCCAACTGATCAGCTTATTGGGGGCATCATCATATAAAGTATAAAATGTAAAACAGGTATAACATGATTTTTTGTCTTTGTTCCTTGCTCGTATATGATAGATGAAGGGTGTGTTGCAGTGTAAACATGCAAGGCATCTTCTGCCGATGTTATGGGTGGAGCTTGGGTTAAATATAGCTTTCAGTATGATGCAGACAGTGGCATTTTAAGACAATATTACAACTGTTCCTTTCTTCTGTTTTGGTGACAATTTAATATTTGCAACATTTTTGTTTCTTACCTCCCTAGTTTGGCATTTAAAAGGACTTTTCCCCTCTCGTTCTTCATGTTCTGCAGGTCCTGGCTAGCAACTAAACTATGACTAGTTTCTTTGGGCCGTGATGGTCCTAACAACCAGGCAGTGGTTTGAAAGAAATAGATAACAAGACAAGCCATACAATCTACAAAGCTCTCTCTTTTCTTGTTTTAAAGAAGGCTTTAAAACTAACATAAAATCGCACTTTGAGTTACCATTCTGCTTAAGAGATAGGATAACCGGTAGCTCAATCTCACGTGAGCCTGCAGCTTTCTGTTAGACAGAGGAGAAACTGCACAAAGACACCATGTTTCTCTTGCTTCAAGAAGACAAAACTTTATTAACACTTTTGCATTAGCAGACAAAGATCATGTTCCATTACACTGTGTCAGTATCAGATTACTATGGGAACTATATGAGAGCACACACATTAATATATATCTTAACACCCCTACTGGCTAGAAAATGGTTTTAATGTGAGAATAAAGCAAAATAGAAAATGTACTACATAAATAAATGTAATCATTCAAAATAATACATTTAACAAGTACCATATGTTCTAGCTTTTGACATCAGGATTTTTCTGAGCACGTGTGCTTACTCTCTTTCTGTATGGGTTAACCAGATGCACAGATTCCAGATTGAACCAAGAAGCTTGTCCGCCAACAAATGCTCGTACACTAGGCATGACAGTAAACTCCATCATCAACAATAGTGGGAATTCCAGAGATTGCTCCCCAATAATTGTGTTAATTGTAAAAATATGTATAGCCTTTGTTATTTGTTGCACAGAACAATGAAGGGGTTGTTCATCCTTAAATTAACTTGATATGATGTAGGGAGTAATATTCTGAGACAATATGCAATTGGCTTTCATTTTTTATTATTTGTAGTTTTTGAGCTATTTAGCTTTTTATTCAGCAGCTCTCCAGTTTGCAGTTTAAGCAGTCTGGTTGCTAGGGTCCAGATTACCGAGCAACCATGCATTGATTTGAATAAGATACCAGAATATAAATAGAAGAGGGCCTGAGTAATAAAAAGCAGTAATAAAATTAAATATGTAGCCTCGCAGAGCATTTGTTTCTTTCGTTGACCCCCATTTGAAAGCTGGACGTAGGCAAATAATTCAAAAAGTATAGAAAATAAATAATAAAGACCAGTTGAAAAGTTACTTAGAATTGGCTATTCTATAACATACTCAAAGTTTACATAAAAGTGAACCATCCCTTTAAAAGAATATTCACGTTAAATTTGATCCCGCCCCTTAGGCTTTTCTGAGTAACAATAAAAAAGGAATGATCTAACTTCAGATATATAAAATTGACTAAAAGGAGGGGATCTGACTTCCGTCAGTATTTAATTTTGTATAGGAGAAAAGAAGAAAAGTATCCCCATCTTCTTAATCAGAAAAATTACAAAAGAATATATATTATCACTGTGTGATTTGTTTTCAGTTAAACCATTAGGTCACGTGATCCCCCTTTTTTAAATAATTGATCCCACAAAGTGCTAGTGCTTAACCTCAACAAGTTAACATTAAATAGGGTAAAACTAAGACACAATTAATTTTCCTTTTAAATATTGTGTGTATTTGGTCATTTCTAACTCATAAATAATTCATTTAACATTGATTAATAAATTACTAACAACCAGCTAAAACACCAATAAGGATGGTAAAGTGCCACCAATTGTGATCGATTCACATATAAATTACTTGGGGGCCGATTCATGAAGCTCGAGTGAAGGATTCGAATGAAAAAAACTTCGAATTTCGAAGTATTTTTTGGGTACTTCGACCATCGAATTGGTTAAATTCGATCGAATTCGATCGAATTCGAACGATCCGAAGTAAAAATCGTTCGACTATTCGACCATTCGATAATCGAAGTACTGTCTCTTTAAAAAATACTTCGACCACCTACTTCGGTAGATAAAACCTACCGAAGTCAATGTTAGCCTATGGGGAAGGTCCCCATAGGCTTGCCTGTGATTTTTTGATCGAAGGATTTTCCTTCGATCGTTGGATTAAAATCCTTCGAATCGAACGATTCGAAGGATTTAATCGTTCGATCGAACGAAAAATCCTTCGATCGATCGATCGCAGGATTTGCGCAAAATCGTTCGACTTCGATATTCGAAGTCGAACGATTTTAGTTCCCAGTCGAATATCGAGGGTTAATTAACCCTCGATATTCGACTCTTGATGAATCGGCCCCATAAAGTGCAATTATAAATATCTCTGATTCCAAGAAAAGGTATGAAAAGGAAATTGGTAGAGGGGTGGAGAAGTCCCGTATTGTCTAGCTGATTGTTTTACTAACTGCGGGACCCCACAAAGGAGGAGAAGTCAGTGCTTCTGGAACTGTGGTCTCAATTCTATTTTAACTAGCTAGATTGAGAAGCTATCTTGTCTAAAAAACACACAAATTCCAGAGCACTTATAGTGAAAACAGTAAAACAAGAATACAGATGAGGAATCTCCTATAATCTGAGCAGAGAGAAGAGCCCAGATCACTAAAAACGTTTTTTGTAAAAAGAACCCCCCAAGGTTTTATCTAAAAATGGTATAAACCAGTGAAAATGGCAAGCTTTTCTGAGTAACTCTAGCTTCAGATTCTGCATTACACTGGGAACCTGCGCTCCCATGATGCCATAGATTATGTCACTGGAGCGATTCATAGGTCAGTGCTTTCTTTTACAACTTTTAGTGAATGGTGCAAAAAATTTAAAAAGTCTCGCATCTGGCAGGTTAAAAAAAGTTAAAAGGTTGAACTTGATGGACGTGTGTCTTTTTTCAACCTAACTTACTATGTTACTTTGTGGCCCCGGTCTTTTTATGAGACACTGCCAACAAATAGGGAAAGGGAGGGACTTGGTATAAAGAACTGATTATGTGTCCATAAACTAAATCACCTAATTCTAGGTAAAGGGAGCTGGAGGTAGTAAAGGTAATCTAAAATAATGCTACATTAGCACCATTTTTCTAATTAATAGAATCTGTAAAATACTTTATTGTACCAGTCCTATTTCACTCAGCACATGAACACTGCCAGCTTTTAGGCACCAGAGTATGGGCGAAAAGAAAGGATATGCTCATAAACACTGACATTTCAATAAAGCGATTTATCAGGGAAGGAGAAACAGTACAAAAAAGATAATAAATCAAAAGCACATTTTTGAAAAACAGAACTGGAAAATCTCTGGAAAATTATGGAATAGATTTAAATTATATAAAGAAGCAATATAAATTAGAAGGCATTATTCTAAAAGAGAAATGTAACCTTAAGGAGTAACAGCTAAAACTATTTAACAATATTGTAATGAAAATCATCATTAATTATCCATAACCCCATGCAAGGTATCATTTGAGCAATTGGATGCATTTTTTAATATTAGCGGGCATTTACAATGTCAAATCCTCAGGGTTCATTTCTACCAGGCAGACAGGTATCTGCTCAATGCTGGCTATAGATGCAGAGTATATATAATATGTTACACAATCTAAAATGATAATTTTAGTTTTCCAATGAACAATGGCTATTGTAGTTTTTGTTTCCCATTTTGGATTTAGACTGATTAAATTAAAATTAAATACAGTTTGTAAGTATCATTGTTATAAATAAGTGAAGTGAGATAACAAGTAATATATTTTTTAATATCTTTTTTAAATATCTTTTTAATATCTCATTTTCAATTGTCGTGCTATTTCTTTTAGAAGATGTCAAAAGGTCGATTAAATTCTTCTCGTTCTGCTGGAATCTCAAGGAGTAAATCAGAAGGGACATTGATTGACTTTGATGACCCAAAATTCCCAACCAACAATGCAGGTAAATTATAGATTATTCTATTTGACAATGATGATTTATCTCATTATTGCAAAATGAAACATTTCTAATAATTGGTGTGAAACAGAAAGTTATAGCTATGAATCAGATGTTTGCTTTCATCATTATGATAGCAGAATTTCTCTGATTATTTAAATAAAAAAACTCCAAAGACAAATTAGAATCCACGTTTGGACCTTATTTATTATTAAAAAAGCACAATTTAATCGGATTGGGGACAAACACGAAAAAAATCGAGCGTGTCATAGAAGTTTTTTCCTTAATCTCTCGATTTTTTTGGGGCTTTTTTTGTTGGCTTTTCAAGGCTAATTCCAGCGCAGACCACAGAAACTTCCGAATAGCCTAGGAACCTCTTCCATTGACTTATATACAACTTTGGTAGGTCTGAGATGCCGGGTTTTCAGATTTGGACTTTTCCCATCCTCGGGGGTATAATAAATCTCAAAAAAAGTTTCGTTTTTTTCTTGCTAAAAAATAGGATTTTATAAAAAACTAGAATTTTTCAGTTTTTGCCATTTTGACTTTAATAAATAAACCCCTATATATTTATCAGCAATTTAATGTCCATAAAACAGCAGCAAATACATATTTTGAGTTTTAATATCCCAGTACTGTATATTGCCAAATTTGTTTTTATTTTAAACTCTGTATATTCAAGACCTTAGATGATCTCATGTTGGAAAGGATATTGCTCTAATTCTTGTATCCACAGTTTCAAGTAATGTTTATTCATACAGAGGTATTTTTCATTAAAAAAACACAAAACATTGCACTGTATAAAGGTTTTTTTCTGATTATTCTCAGAAAGAGAAAGCAGCTCAGCTGGATAAATCCCACAAATATATAAACAGAAATCACCACAAATGCAAGCAATGAGAAAGGAAATGATTACTAAGTTTATGAGTTTCAACATAAAAATGATTCATTTACAAAGAAAAAAAAAATCTAGTAAAATACCTAACAAGGGTTTCCCAATACCCCTTACAACTGTCTATTTGAAAGTCACTGCGTAAATAAAGGAAACCATTGTATTTATTCATGGGTCTAATAATACTAAGGACAACAAATACATTTTAATTTAAAATCTCTTTTTGATCTTCAACAGGGGCTTTCCATAGTGCCCAGGAGAGCATTCTTCCTAAATCTCCCTGATAGATCACTTCCAAAATCTGTGAATAAAAGGTTTATGTTGTCCAAATGTGAGGCATATGGACAATATTTTTATGAAAAATTATGGGGCAGATTTATCAAGGGTCGAAGTGAATTCAAGGGAATTTTCGAAGTTAAAAAATCTGAAATTCAAAGTAATTTTTTGGATACTTCGACCATCGAATAGGATACTACGACTTCGATTCGAAGTAAAATAGTTTGAATATTCGACCATTCGATAATCGGAGTACTGTCTCTTTAAAGAAACTTCAACTTCAATACTTCACCAAATTAAACCTGACTTTCGATTAGAAGGATTTCATCGAAGTCGAAGTAAAGCCATTCGATGGTCAGATTTCAAAGTATTTATTTATCACTTTGAAATTCGACCCTTGATAAATCTGCCCCTACATGTATAACAGTAATTTGGTATAACAATGCATATTTTTATCGAGTTTTATTTGCTTCTACCAGGTGGGATGACTGTGTGTGTGTAAACCCAGATTAAAAGGATTAAAAAAAAAACTAAATTATACACCTGGGGGCAGATTTACTAAGGGCCGAATTTCAAAGCTAAAAAAACTTCGAAATTCGACCCTCGAATTGAAATCCTTCGACTTCGAATATCAAAGTTGAAGGATTTTTAGCACTTAGAAAAGTGCTGTGGAAGGTCCCTTAGGTTAACATTGCACTTCGGTAGCTTTAATTTGGCAAAGTATGAAGTCAAAGTTTTTTTAAAGAGACAGTACTTTGATTATCGAATGGTCGAATATTGGAACGATTTTTACTTCGAATCAAAGTCTAAGTAAATTCGAAGTCGTAGTATCCTATTCGATGGTCGAAGTATCCAAAAAGTTACTTCGAAATTCGAACTGTTTTAACTTCGAAAATTCACTCGAGCTTAGTGAATCTGCCCCTTGATGTAAATAGTATTGGTAAAGGTAAGGAGACCACTTTCGGAAGTATGCATTACTAATAACCTAAATAGAGAATGCATTTTACCTATTATAATGAATTTCAGTGTGCAATGTCAAGCACTGAACAATAATCTATAGAATCATGTGTTGACTTTCCACAGAAGCTCTTCATTTGGCGCTCTTTTTAATTTGCAGTAACTTCCTTTTATACAAGGTCGATTTTTCTAATTTGTTCCTTTTACCTACCCTAATGCCCCCTGCAGATTACACTTGCAAGTACTGTTTCCCTAGATCCAGTTTGACATTACCGTTGCAGTATGCAGCCAGTCCAATACTTGCTTTCATTATTCTGATCTAGAATCATTCCTCACTGTTGCAATGAGCTTATGCAGTTATGAAAATTTTGTTAGTTAAACCCCCAAAAGATAAGAAAAAGCATTTAAAAAAATCATTGGCAATTCGACATACATGCCAACTTTCTCAAGCCTTGAGTCCTTGACTTCTCCATTACCACTATTCATTAATACATGTTTTGTTGCATTGGTGTTTTTTTGAGTTGTCTACTTTTTTTTTGTCTTTTAGATACCATTAGTAAAGAAATAGGCTTACTTATCGACTGGCAAAATGTATTTCAAGATCATTCAAAAAATTCTTCAAAGCCTAGCAATCCTTTCTGGAATGGATTGTCTGAATCCAACCCTTTTCTTGATGATGTTGTTCAAGCTAATGCATTTTCCAAGAGCAACACACATACATCTATCTTGAAAGAGGATCCGTTTCTGTTGTTTGCAGAAGCTAGAAATTCAGTAGCCTCTTCAGGGGATGAGCTTGATATTAATAATCTATTAAAGA
Source organism: Xenopus laevis (assembly GCF_017654675.1). NCBI lineage: Eukaryota > Metazoa > Chordata > Amphibia > Anura > Pipidae > Xenopus > Xenopus laevis. The sequence continues at coordinate 31,417,536 of NC_054382.1, read as the reverse complement.
AGGCTGCTTCGCGGAAAGGTGCAAGATCTAAGAGTGTTTCTGATCTGAGCCTGTTAGATTACAAGGAATCTGATGTTTCTGCTGGTTCAAGTGAGATTTTGGCTCCTGATTTAGACTGGCTTCAGAATGATCGCGAGGCTTATAAAATGGCATGGCTGAGTCGTAGGCAGCTGACACGATCTTGTCTTGATTTGGATATTATGAGTCAAAGTCCAGGTTGGGCACAAACACAAGCCACCGATATGCACATATTTTGCAAGATAGACCACCAAGGAGGAGCCGTACAACTTCCTGGCTCTAATATAACGATTCATGTTCCTGAAGGTCATGTGGCTCCTGGGGAATATCAAGACATCTCCTTAAAAGCACTTCTAGACCCACCTTCATCACTTAACAATAATCTCTCAACAACTGTTAGCCCTGTCCTAGAAATTATATTGAGCAACATCAACACATTAGAAGTTCTTTTACTTGAAATGAAAATTGCCGCTGAGGTTAAAAAGGATCCCTACAGCCAAGTAATGACTGAAGTTGCCACATTTTATAGCTACAACAAAGAAGGACCTTATGAGAAGCTCTCAGGTGGATATATTTACAAGGACATGTTACAAATCAAATTGCCCACACTTAGCCGCATTACATACATTGTAACAGCCACACAAGCTAAATCCATTCAGCCCCCAGCAACCAGTATTTATGATTACATTCATAAGAATATAACAGTGGCAGTCTTTGGGCCGAAACATATTCATCCAGCCTTCACCACAGTTTTAGCGGTGATAGCGCACAACTATACTCCTGAAATTCTTACAATAGATGACATTAAGAAACGGGGGAAAAATATGCCTCCAGTTGTCTTTCAGCTCTGGCAAAAACATCAATTAGTTCTGGATCAGATTCAAGATCTGTCTTTCTGTTTTGTTCCAAATATCTCTAGCTTTGAAGTGAAAGCAGCAGATAATCAAAACCGAATTAAAGAGCAACAGCTGAAAATAGGTAAAATGATCCGGATACAATTTCCATTTTCACTTAGGGATAGTGGTGAAATTAGTTCTTTTAATTTCAGGGTTCAGATAAAGGGCAGAGACAACAAATCGCTGGTATCAGAATTTGATGTACAAACACCTAACCCTGCACCGAAAATACAATGTTCATCCACTAGTCAAACTCACTTACAGAAAAGGAAAGAAATTATTTCGGCTCCTCTGCTCCAAACAAGCACTTTTAATTACCCTAAATTTCAAGATAAGTCTTTAAAGATAAACAACTATGCAGTGTCTTTAAAAACTGTTTTGCGCCAACAAAAAATGGACTACCTTCTTGAATACTTTAAAGGAGACACAATTGAACTTCTTGGAGAAGACAAAGTAAAAGCCATTGGTCAGGCCAAAATAAAAGAATGGTACGTTGGAGTTCTGAGAGGCAAAGTTGGGCTTGTCCACTGCAAGAATGTCAAAATTATCTCCAAGGAGCAAGTTATTGATTTTTCAGACTCACAGTTCACAACCCAGATGCTTTTGGAACAAATTACTCTGCCGTTTAAAAAACTTACCTACATTTATTCATCATTGCTCTCACTTGTGTCTGAAAAAGTTACTGACTGGAGAGGTCTTGCTGATGTGCTTGGCTATTCACATTTATCATTAGAGGACCTGTGTCATGGACATACTGAAAAGAACTCAGAGAGAGTCTCTTCTGTTCTCAAAAAGCTGAAAGAGGACTGCCATGCTGATTCCAAGAAGAGAAAATTCCACTATGAACTAATTATGGTAAGTGCAGTGTTGTGAACTATTTTGTATAACCAGTAATGAAACTAAAATTGAGTCATTGAATCTATTAACCAGAATGCTCGAGATCTGGGGTTTTCAGCACGAGGGTTCGTTCTGTAATTTGGAGCATCATTTCTTTAACAAATAAAGATCAATAACAGGGGTTTGTCATTAAAATGGATTTATGTTATCTAAGATATTATTATAGACAAGAGGCTGTCATTTAAAAAAAATATATAAAAAAATATATGCGATTAGGACTCACAATTGTATTTCCATTCTGTATTATGGGGGTATATATATATATATATATATATATATATATATATATATTGTAACAAAGCAGCTGGGTTAGTTATAGATGGGCGATATGTTTCTCCCAGGGTGTTATATAATACAACACCCTGGAACATGGATTAATTAATACAGACCAAAGCTGCAAGGTAATTGCTGCAGCTAAAGAACCTGACTGACCTTGGGAGGAGGGACCCCTCCCACCTGAGAGTGAGAGAGAGAGCAGAAGCTGCACTGCACAAGGAAGGTACTGATTACCAAACTTTTGTGTTATATTTTGATTCTTTTGTTTTAAGTTGGTGTTGGGCAAGCCACCCAACTGTAGTTAGGCTGCCAACTGTGTTTAGTCAGCGCTCTGGTGCAAGGGTTTATTTTTCCTTGTTTTGTTTTGCTTGTTACTAAAGACTGTGTAACAGAATAAACTGCAGGCACTTGCCTTTAAGAGGAGCGACTACTGTGACTGTTTTTACCCTAAAAGACTGTGGAAAGCAGCCCCAAGACACTGACCCAGGTACCCCTACAGGTCTAGTTGTCACACGTGGTGGAGGATGCGGGCACCACACTAAAGTCTGAGGGTAAAAGTACAGCAGTTTCCAAAATGGAGGATGTGATAAAAGCTCTCATTCAGTCTACTGCAGTGCAGCAAGAAACGAACAGACATGCTGCTGAGACAAACAGACATGCTTCCCAGAGTGTTGCTGCTTTGCAGCAGCTGGTTCTACAACAAGGAGAAAGTGTTGCTTCTCTTGCCAAAATCCAGCAAGAAAGTACTGAAACACTAGTGCGACAGCTGGCAGAGGTACAGGCCGAGGCCCGTCAGGAACAGCATGCGGCTACCAGAATGGTGCAGCAGGAAATACAGGCCTTGTCAGACAAAGTCAGTCTAAACCCTGAATTCACCCAGCATGGGAAAAAGCTCATACGTGCAAGCCATTACCTGCAAAAGATGGCGGCTACTGATGATGTTGAGGCATATCTACTAGCCTTTGAACGCACCGCTGAGCGAGAAGGGTGGCCAACTGGTGAATGGGCAAGTTTACTGGCCCCTTTCCTGAGTGGAGAACCACAAAAGGCCTATCATGATTTGGAGCCAGCAGATGCCAGTGACTACAGCAAGTTGAAGGCGGAAATACTTGCACGTCTGGGAGTGACAGCTGCTGTTCGGGCCCAAAGATTCCACTCGTGGATTTATGTTCCAGACAAGGCTGTCCGGTCGCAGATGTTTGATCTGATACATCTGGCACGGAAGTGGTTACGGCCTGACCTCAACTCCGCTGTACGTGTGGTAGAGTCGCTTGTGATGGATCGTTTCCTGAGGGCTTTACCAGCTTCATTGCGACGGTGGGTAAGTCAGAGTGACCCCCAGGATGTTGACCAGCTTGTTGCCTTGGTTGAAAGATATGTTGCTGCTGGAGAGCTGGTTAATCCACCGAGTGCTGAGAGATTCCCCAGCTCCAAATTTCGCACAAGGTCTGTTAAGACTGCCCCAAGGTTAAAGGGCGATGAAGATCAGGGTGGCAAAGACAATAGACAGTGGTCTGATAATACAGTAAAATGTTTTAAATGTTTTGAGTATGGACACATGTCTAAAGACTGCCCTTTAAATGTTGAACCTATGCAATGTGATATGAGTAACAGGGGTAAACCTTACTCTTTGCTTTCAAAAAAAGCAGAGGCGGATGTTGTTTGCTGTTATGCTGAGAAACCACAATGGTGTACTGTAAAAGTAAATGGGAAAAAGGTACAAGCGTTACTGGATTCCGGGAGTATGGTAACCTTAGTAACCCGGTCCCTTGTACCCCAGTGTGAAATTGATCATACAAAAAGTGTGGGAGTTGTCTGTGTTCATGGGGATAGACAGGATTATCCTACTGCGCAAGTCACCCTGGCAACCCCATGTGGGTCTGTGGAATACCAAGTTGGAGTGGTTCCCCAACTTGCACATGAAGTTGTGTTAGGAAGAGATTTCCCTTATTTCCTTGATTTATGGGCTTTTGTTAATAGTAAGTCACAAGAATCAGTGGGGGATGCAGATAACCTCGAGTATGTATTTCCCTTTGCTGATGTACAGTGTGATGAGGCCCCAACCCCTCTCCCTGCTTTGGTAGGGGATAACACAAGTAGTGATAATGAGCCCCATACTTCTGATGAGACAAATAAGGAATTAGCTGACCTAGAAGTCAGTCCTCTTAATTTTAAAAGTGCTCAGTGGGAGGATCCCACTTTGGTGGAACCAAGGCATAATGTTCAGGTGACAAATGGGGTTGTGAATAACCCAGGTGTCTCACTTTCATATCCTTATTTTGAAGTGTCTAATGATCTCCTGTATCGTGTAGAAAAGAGAAATGATGTTGTACACCAACAGTTGCTGGTTCCCCAGGTGTTCCGTAATGCTGTTCTAAGGCTGGCACATAGTCATGTATTGGGAGGACATTTAGGGGTAGAGAAAACAAAGGAACGGGTTTTAAGGAGGTTTTACTGGCCTGGTGTATTTGCCTCCATTAGCAACTATTGTTCCTCATGTCCTGATTGCCAGCATACTGCCCCCCTGAAAGTTTATAGAAGCCCCCTTGTGCCTCTTCCAATAATTGATGTTCCTTTTGATAGGATAGGCATGGACCTTGTCGGCCCACTTATAAAATCTGCTAGGGGACACCTATATATTCTAGTTATTGTGGACTATGCCACACGATACCCTGAGGCTATTCCCCTACGCAATTCATCAGCAAAGACTATTGCAAAGGAGTTAATGTTAATGTTTAGTAGGGTGGGTATCCCAAAGGAAATTCTAACTGACCAAGGGACACCATTTATGTCTAGGGTCATGAAAGAGTTGTGCAAGTTGTTGCAAATAAAACATCTCAGGACATCTGTTTACCACCCTCAGTCAGATGGCCTTGTCGAAAGGTTCAATAAAACTCTAAAAACCATGCTCCGCAGAGTAATTGACAAAGATGGGAAAAACTGGGACTTCCTGTTGCCTTATTTAATGTTCTCAATCAGGGAAGTTCCCCAGTCTTCAACAGGGTTTTCTCCATTTGAATTATTATATGGCCGGCACCCCAGAGGGTTGTTGGATATAGCGAAGGAAACCTGGGAGCATGAAACTACCCCTTTCCGAAGCGTTATAGAACATGTGGCTCAGATGCAGGATAGGATTGAGGCCGTTATGCCGATTGTACGTGAGCATTTGCTAAAAGCCCAGAGAGCTCAAAGAGACTCATACAATAGGAATGCTAGATTGCGTGTATTTCAGCCAGGGGACAGAGTACTTGTTCTAGTCCCTACAGTAGAAAATAAGTTTCTAGCAACTTGGCATGGCCCATATGAAGTAATGGAGAGAATTGGAGAGGTTAATTATAAAATACGACAACCTGGTAGACGTTAACCTGCTAAAGCCGTGGAAGGACAGGGAGGTGTTAATGGCATCCCAATCTCCTCTTGAAGTGGAGAAAGCACCAGAGGTAAACATAGCCGATACCCTGTCCACTCCCCAGAAACGTGAAGTCAAAGATTTTGTGAACCGTAATAAAGATGTGTTCTCAACAATGCCCGGGCGAACTAAAATAATTGAACATGACATTGTCACAGAGCCAGGGCAACGTGTACATCTCAAACCATATAGAATACCAGAAGCTCGTAGAGAGGTTGTTAATAGGGAGGTAAAAAAAATGCTGGAGCTTGATGTGATTGAGGAATCCCAAAGTGAATGGTGTAGTCCCATTGTCCTTGTCCCAAAACCCAATGGGGAAATTCGATTTTGCAATGACTATCGCAAGTTAAACGCTGTATCTAAATTTGATGCTTATCCCATGCCCAGGGTTGATGAGCTGGTAGAGCGGTTAGGGAAAGCAAGGTACCTCACAACTATTGATCTGACAAAAGGTTATTGGCAGGTTCCTCTTACGAAACAAGCAAAAGAGAAAACTGCATTTTCCACCCCCGAGGGGCTGTTCCAGTATAAAGTATTACCTTTTGGCTTACATGGGGCCCCTGCAACTTTTCAAAGAATGATAGACCGAATCCTAAAGCCACATGGTAGGTATGCTGCTGCTTACCTTGATGACATAGTCATTCACAGCCCAGATTGGGAATCCCACCTACCAAAAGTTCAAGCCGTTCTAGATTCAGTTAGGAAAGCTGGCTTAACGGCCAATCCAAAAAAATTTACTATTGGGCTTGAGGAAGCCAAATACTTGGGATTTTCCATAGGAAGGGGTCTAGTTAAACCACAAATCACAAAGGTGGAATCTATTCAGAGCTGGCCACGACCTTCCACTAAGAAACAAGTTAGGACCTTTCTGGGCTTAACAAGCTACTACAGAAGGTTCATACCTGATTTTGCTACTATTGCCAGTCCTTTAACTGACCTTACTAAAGCAAAAGCTCCTGTAATAGTACGTTGGTCAGCAGAAGCTGAAGAAGCTTTTGTTAGGTTAAAAGAAGCCCTCTGTGCACATCCAGTCTTGGTGGCGCCTGATTTCACAAAGCGATTTGTCGTGCAAACAGATGCCTCGGATGTTGGCTTAGGGGCGGTTCTGTCACAAGAAGTGAATGGGGAGGAGCACCCAGTGAACTATTTGAGTAGAAAACTTAGTTCCCAGGAGAGGAACTATTCAATTGTGGAGAAAGAATGCTTAGCCGTAAAATGGGCTCTGGAATCGTTGAGATATTATCTCTTGGGCAGACAGTTCAGGCTTATTACAGATCATGCCCCACTTACATGGATGAGCCAGAACAAAGACAAAAATGCAAGGGTTACCAGATGGTTTCTGAGCTTGCAGCCGTACAGTTTCACTGTGGAACACCGGGCTGGAATAAAACAAGGCAATGCTGATGGGCTGTCAAGGTTATACTCTTTAATGTCCATGGTCGCTCACCCCTCTAGGTCTGAGCTGGGGGGGGAGGATGTGTAACAAAGCAGCTGGGTTAGTTATAGATGGGTGATATGTTTCTCCCAGGGTGTTATATAATACAACACCCTGGAACATGGATTAATTAATACAGACCAACGCTGCAAGGTAATTGCTGCAGCTAAAGAACCTGACTGACCTTGGGAGGAGGGACCCCTCCCACCTGAGAGTGAGAGAGAGAGCAGAAGCTGCACTGCACAAGGAAGGTACTGATTACCAAACTTTTGTGTTATATTTTGATTCTTTTGTTTTAAGTTGGTGTTGGGCAAGCCACCCAACTGTAGTTAGGCTGCCAACTGTGTTTAGTCAGCGCTCTGGTGCAAGGGTTTATTTTTCCTTGTTTTGTTTTGCTTGTTACTAAAGACTGTGTAACAGAATAAACTGCAGGCACTTGCCTTTAAGAGGAGCGACTACTGTGACCGTTTTTACCCTAAAAGACTGTGGAAAGCAGCCCCAAGACACTGACCCAGGTACCCCTACAGGTCTAGTTGTCACAATATATATATATATATATATATATATATATATATATATATATATATATATATATATATATATATATATATTAGAACCTGTTCTGAATATGTGAATACAAATAAATACATTGAATCATATACATTATATTAGAGCTAATCAACCCTGTAAAAATGTTTATATCTAAATACTATACAGGTAGGACTTTGATCTTGCTGTGCAATATGTTGCTAGTAAGCTTGCAGCATAAATCAAAGCATAAACCAGAAATGTAATATCTACAGAAAGTGACATTATGGTACAGGTATAGGATCCATTAGCCAGAAACCCGTTATCCAGAAAGCTCTGAATAACAGAAAGACTGTCTCCCATAGACTCCATTTTATCCAAATAATGAAATTTTTAAAAATGATTTCCTTTTTCTCTGTAATAATAAAACAGTACCTTGTACTTGATCTAAACTGAGATATAATTAATCCTTATTGAGGCAAAACCGGACAATTGGATTTATTTAATGTTTACATGATTTTCTAGCAGACTTCAGGTATGAAGAATTACAGAAAGATCCCTTATCCAGAAAACCTCTGGTCCCAAACTTTCTGGATCGCAGGTCCCATACCTGTATTTTAAAACTGGTGCTGTGGACTTACAATCTGTGACCCTTTAAGAATTAAAGCATATTTACCTTTTCAGCAAGCAAAAGATGGGTAGACAAGCAATCACAGACTCCACAAGAGCCACAAAAAAAAAATTAAAAAAGCTTTGTTTGTGACATCACTAATATCATCATCATCATCATCATCACCATCATCATCATCATAACCTAACACATTTCATGCCCAAAGGGAACTTACTTATACACTAGTTCTAGGAAATAAAGATTGTTTGTTTATTTACTGTGGAAGATACAGTATTTATCTATATGTTTTGTCCTAGAGTCCAACAGAATGATGAAATGCATTAAAGGAGAACTAAAACCTAACTAAAGAAGTAGTCTAGAAATGTTGAACATTATGTTTTGTGCTTCTGTACCAGCCCAAGGCAACCTCAGCCCTTTAGCAGTAAAGATCTGTGTCTCCAAAGATGCCCCAGTAGCTCCCCATCTTCTTTTCTGCTGATTCACTGCACATGCTCTGTGCTGCTGTCACTTACTGAGCTTAGAGACCCACTCACAATATACTGTATGCACAGAATATAAATGTCACAATATAAGGCTGATTAGTAATTAATACAGATAATTATGACATATGAAACATGCATAGAAATCAGTGCATTTAGCATCAAAATGTAATAATAAGTTCTGTAGCATCAGCTTATATTACAGGCCAACCTCATTTTCTGCTTGATAATTAGTGACAACCCCTAAGCTTAGCTTCTCAACAGCTGCTCAGAGCCCACTGAGCATGTGAGTGTCACAGACATTTTCCAAGATGGTGACCCCCTGAGACAAGTTTGAAGTCCTGGATAGTGATGGGCGAATTTATTCGCCATGCGCGAATTCGCGGCGAATTTGCCGCCAGCGAATAAATTTGCGAAACGCCCGCGAAAAAACGGACGCCGACGCCAAAAACAGGCGCCGGCGTCAAAAACGGGCGCCGGCGTCGAAAAAAACAGGCGCCGGCGTCAAAAACGAGACGCCGGCGCGATTTCGCGAATTTTTCGCCGTTTCGTGAAATTCGCGAATTTTTCGGCGAAGCGAAATGGCGCAAATTCGCCCATCACTAGTCCTGGATCATTGCTGCTATTGTGAAGCTGAAACTTTAGGCTGGTGCAATAAGTTCAGTATATAAAATATGGTATTTTTAGCCATATTCATTTATAGGGTTTAGTTCTCCTTTAACAAAGTTTTTTGTTTGCTATGAACATATGACGAATCAGAATAATCCATTATGGTTTTTTTATGGGATTGAATGCTCCTAATGGAATTGCTACAATACTTGCTAACCAGCTAATCTGACATGTGAAATTCTCTGTGCAGGGCCTGCTGAAGATGGATTGCCAAGGACTGGTGGTTCGTTTAACACAAGACACGGTTATTTTGACAGCAGCTGTTCAGTTAGGTGTACGCTGGCGAGAACTTGCTGAAAAGCTTGCAAGACTTACCAAGCAACAAATGGAGGCTTATGAAATCCCTCATTATGGGAGATCTGGGGAAGTTAGTGTACAGGTAATGCAAATGAAACAGACTATACAACCTTGCTTATGAAGGTTAATATACCTTTACAACATTAATTGCAGCTCATAGAAATTAAATGTGTAATATAGGTATGAGAAATATACACAGCCTAGCGTAGATTGTAAATTATATGGGTCACCTGTCAAAGCACAGTAGTATTTATCATTTTTGGTTACTCTTTGATCTGTGCCACACCTCGATGTACAGTATTCTTTTAAAACAAGAGGCACTGAAATCACTTCAAGGGAATTCTTTTACTAATTGAAAATATTGCTAAAACTGGTGTATGTCATAAAACGATTCCAGCTTCCAAATTAAGATCTGCACCTAAAGGGGTTAAAACATTTAAAATGATGTTTGCATAATTTGAGTATAAATTGGAATGTGAATTGGAGTATAAATACATTATGGGGCAGATTTATCAAGGGTCGAAGTGAATTTGAGGGAATTTTCGAAGTAAAAAAATTCGAAATTCAAATTAATTTTTTTGATACTTCAACCATCAAATAGGCTACTACGACTTTGACTTCAAATTCGATTCGAAGTAAAAATACTTTGAATATTCGACCATTCGATAATCTAAGTACTGTCTCTTTAAAAAAAACTTCGACTTCAATACTTCGCCAAATTAAACCTGCCGAAGTGCTATGTTAGCCTATGGGGACCTTCTAGAGCATTTTTCTAAGTTTTTTGAAGTCGAAGAAAAATTGTTTGATGGAAGGATTTTACTTCAACCACAAAATTTCAATGTATTTATCACTTTGAAATTTCGACCTTTGATAAATCTGCCCCTATGTATTGACAATTTGCAGGACTGAGTTCTGAGATAGAATTCTAGTTTGCACTAAGTTAACTCGCTTAATAAGGTACAGCAAGACAGATTGCATAGGAAAATTATTTAATTTAAAGGAGATTTATTGCAAAGTTCCAGTTTCTATTGTGGCACTTAAGATGCAGAGTCCCAAATTAGACGGAACTAGACTATGAAGTCAGTGACCTTAACAGCTTAGTTACCTTTACAATTTTCAGACTGGGATGAGATGAAAAGGGTGAACTTAAAAAATTGAATGTGGGGAGATTTGACCACTGTAGATTATTTTTGCATTTTGGCAGGTCACCGAAATGGATCTCTATAGGAGACAAGCAGGGGTTTTGTTACCACTGCTGTATCTGTCCTGCTTATACAGGTATGGGATCTGTTATCCGGAAACCCATTATCCAGAATGCTCCAAAGTACACAAAGGTCATCTCCCATAGACTCCATTCTAGCCAAATAATCCACATTTTTAAAAATGATTTCCTGTAATAATAAAACAGTAGCTTGTACTTGATCCAAACTAAGGTATAATTAATCCTTATTGGAAGCAAAACCAGCCTATTGGGTTTATTTAATGTTTACATGATTTTCCAAGATTCATATTACAGAAAGATCTGTTTGATGGTAAGCCCCAGGTCCCGAGCATTCTGGATAACAGGTCCCATACCTGTACCTGTAAAGACCCTATGGGGCCGATTTATCATTGGTTGAACTGAAAATTGGAATTTGAAATTCAAACTTTAAAATTTTTTTTTTTATGGTCAAAACTGTCAAATTCGACTAGGGAGTTATTCAAATTCGATTTAAGTGTTTTAAAAAATTTTAATTTGATTTTCGAGATTTTTCATACTCTGGTCATTCAAGAATTCGAATTTGACTATTCGCCACCTAAAACTTGCCAAATTGCTGTTTGAGCCAATTGGAGAGTGATCAATTTGGAGCTATTTGAAGCCTTCATGACATTCAAGTTTTTTCGGAGAAAAACAAAAAAGAGGTTTTTCGGAATTGTTCAATTCATCCTAATTTTAAAATTTCCATTTTATTAATAAGTTTCAATTGGTCAAATTTCGATTTAATGGGAGTTGAGGGGAGTTTTTAAAAAACTCACATGAATTCAAAATTCAACCTTTGAAAAATGTGCCTCGATGTGTCATAGTCCTAGAAAAAAATTAAGAAATAATTGAAGTGTTATAACCGCTTCACAATCTGTTTTGTGGTAATGGACAGGGATAAACACATTTTTGCCTGATACAGATTTGCTGAACTGTATTAAATAACCAGTAATGAAGAGAGTGGAGAGAATTTTTACAATCCACTAGAATTTTTTATGTGCTGTGTTTCACTGGAAAAAAATCCGATTTTTTTTCCAGCACCAGAAAACATGCACATTGACTTCAATGCATTTGGCACAAGTAAAAACGCCTGTTGACTCCAATTCATTTTGAGCTGATTTTAAGAGCTCCAAAATTGTTGCTGTGAAATCCAATAAGTTTTATTGTTGACTAAAATAAATATGATTAAGAGATGAAGGATGAACAGAGAGTTTGCCAGGGGGAGAAATTTAGAAATCCTATACAAATGAATTCTTGTAAACTGTCTACTCAGGCTTTGAAAAATATTTTTTCCTGTTTAATATACATTTTATAGGTTTATAGGAAATTGTAATTTAGAAAATGTGTCTAACTGCATCTTCTTAACCTTCTCGCCAGATGATGTGGAAGCCTGCTTTTGACTTCTTGTACACATGGGCTGCTCACTATGGAGAGAGTTACAGAGATGTGCTCCAAGACTTGCACTGTGCATTGGACAAGATGAAATACCCAGAAACCAGACACTGGAGGGAATTAACTGGAATCCTCATTTTTGTGAACTGCCTTGAGATACTACGGACAACAGCTTTTTCCAAATTCCAAGACTGAGAGGCAGGGTTATTCCTTTCAGGAATCCTGCAGGTTTCCTGAAAGGTCCCCAGACATGTCTAATTTGAAGGAGTCATCTAACTGGCTGAGAAATATCAACATATATATTCAATATTTAGAATTGTCCAACACTTCAGTATTCATTGATACAGACCAGCCAAAACAATGACTGTACAGGAATGTCCAATATCAGAGAAAGCAATGGGTAATGCTCATTTTAAATGATACTTCAATAAATATTAATACTGATTAATATTTATTGAATATGCATTCACTGAAAAATCTCGAAGCCTTAATGGCATTTTTCTCAAATCAACCCCTGAATGTCAAGTGCCTCAATTATTTGTTTTTGTCTGAAATCTATACCTTATGGTGGGTTGTCTTTCTTAGCCACATTGGAGAAACCGCAGACCTCACAAAACCAAAGCAGCGTGTCCTGCTGCCCGGTGATAGGGGAATCGGCAACCTCCCAGCCAAGGTACATAGAAAATTCACCGGCACACAGGAATTCAGTTAGCAGGGCAAGCCCTTGCTATTTTATTAATGCAGCACTAGGGATGTAGCGAACTGCCGATTTGGTGTTCGCGAACGCCGTTCGCGAACACCGGCAAAAAATGCGAACGTTCGCGAACAGTTTGCGAACTTCGAACACCGCTAAAATCGTTCGATTTGAACGATCGAAGGATTTTAATCGTTCGATCGAAGGATTTTCATTCGAATCGAACAATCGAAGCCATTCGATCGAATGCTTTTCATTTAATTGAATGCTTACAATCGTTTGAACGAATGGAAATCGTTCGATTTTTAGCGGTCGAAGGAATTCGAATGGTCGAATGGTCGAACGATCGAACGCGAACTCAAAATGCGAACGTTCCCAAACGTTCGCGAACATTCGGCGGACGCGAACGGTCGAAGTTCACTTGAACTAGTTCGCGGGCGAACAGTTCGCTACATCCCTATGCAGCACTAAGGGCCGAAACTAGGGGTAGGCAGAGTAGGCACGTGCCTAGAGTGCAAAGCTGGGGGGGAACCAGGCACATACCTGCTCTGTCGCCTACTTCATGTCTGGTCCCCTCACTCCCCATCTTCCTGCAAGGTGTTTGGAATTCCTGCGCATGCCAATTTGCGCTTGTGCGCATGCGCGCCGGCATTAACACGTGCATGCGCGCCTGCGTCAACTTGCTCATGTGCACGCTCAGCTGGCGCCACGGCGGGACAGGTTGCCTAGGGCACCTGCCCGGTGTGGCCCGGCTCTATCAGCACTGCATTCCTGTGTGCCGGTGAATTTTCTATGGGTTGTCTTTCTTGGCAGAAAAAGTTACTTTTGAAAACCAAGCACTAGAAATTACTTTCTATTGCTATAAGGCTTTTTTTTTTTTTGTAAGTTATATTTTTATTGTTACAGAGTCGACAATTATGATTCAGCATTCATACAGTACTTGAAAAAGAAAACAGTACAGAATCTCCACAATATTAATTATAATTCACATCACATGCTAACGTTAGCCACAAAATTAAGCGAAATGTATAGCCTATTATAAAATATCAAAAGATACAGCCTATGAGACTCTATTTTTCCAACTAAGGGGGAGTATAGGAGGGGGATAGGAGAGGAAGGGGAAGGGGGGAAACAGGCAGGAGGGATGGGGAGTAAAAACTGCGCCTAGTACAATTCTAAACTAGAAGCAACAAGGAAATGTTCATTCTGTTGACTGACAATGATATATAAGTCCATAGTTTTGTATGTAATGTTAGGTAGTTGTCCCGTAGTCTTATAACATCTGGGTAAGGGTCATGGAGGTTGTATATTTGTAAATCCTTGAAATTCCCAAATTGCCCAAAGTGCCAAATTTTGATTCCGTATACATGCTATCCTATATTCAAACTCCCTATTATAATAAGTTCTTTGTAGCACTTCTGCAATAGTTGGAGGGATAGAAGATTTCCAATTCTTGGTGATTGACAGCTTGGCTGAAGTGAGTACATAGTTCACTAGTTTTTGGGACTGTTTGGTTAAGTTGGGAATAGGTTGTCCTGGTAGAAAGGTTTTTAATATCCTTTTGAACTGGAGCTGGGATGAGTTTGTTTATTAATGAAGAGACATTGTCCCAATATTGCTGAATCATGGGGCAACTCCAGAATATATGGCTGTAAGGCTTTTTAATGACTTCTGGCAGTATCTTATTACTTGACCGTTATTAATGAAATGAAGAATGCCGGGTCTGCTGTCTTGGCAAGCAATACTGTGTTCAGCTCTTGCACAAAGAGACAAATCCATTAATATTGTGTATTTTTAATATTTGCTAATGATAAAATCAGGGAACTCATAGAGGGATAGATGAACTAAGTCCTGGGGTGTAAAAACAGGACTAGGGGTGGATTCTCTGCACTTACATGAATTATTTTACAAGTATGGGACCTGTTATCCAGAATACTTGGGACCTTGGATTTTCTAGATAAGGGATCTTTCCATAATTGTGATAACTATATTTTGTCAACTAACCATTCAAACTATTTTTAGGGATCGATAGAAGGATTTCTGTTCGATAAAAAAAAAGAAAAACTTGGAAAAGTGCTGTGGAAGGTCCCCATAGGCTAACATTGCACTAATTTGGCGAAGTATGAAGTCGAAGCTTTTTTTAAAGAGACAGTACTTCGATTATCGAATGGTCGAATAGTCGAACGATCTATACTTAGAATCGAAGTAAATTCGAAGTCGTAGTATCCTATTCGATTTCTGTCAGCTGAAATATGTCAAGAACTGTTTGTGGAAAGGCAGTCAAATGTATTCAATGTCTTTACATGAACCTAGCCTTTTCATATGTGTCCTATACTTCTTCTAGATTATTCTTCTGAGAGTTTGACTTGATTTTTATGTGTTTTGCTTTACATGCCAACATAACTGCCCTTTGAAAGTGTTTCCTACAGAAAACATAACCTCTTTTAAGAAGGGGTTAATCTCTTGAGTTATCAGTATTGTTACAATGCCTATTTAATACTAATGAAAATGATGTTTTACTCTGTGCCTACGCTATCTTGCATATAGTGCATGCTGGGGTTGTTCGTCATTCATGCTGTCTGTACATATGTCCCATATGTATTTCTATAGAACCACTTTTATACTCAACATTAACATTGATCAAACAGACTGGCTAAAACCACGGCAATAAATATATACATTTACAAATATTAAGTGCTATGTATTTAGAGGCACACTAGGAAGGAGGTCCTTGGGTTACTACTACTAAACTTTTTTCCATACACAGTCAATAACATTAAATTGACCAAATGGAAAACATTGATCTACTATATTTAGGGGACAATTGGCCATGCTGTTACTTCTGCATAATTATTGACACTGTTACTGTGAATATCTTAGATACTTTTTTCAGCTAACTCATTATTATTATTAACACATATTTGTAAAGTGCCAACATATTCCAAAGCGCAGTACAATAAATAGGTGGAAACACTAACCATACACATAATATACTGTACATAAAAAAAATAACCCATACAAAGGGTAAAGAGGGCCCAGAGATTTTTAAGCAGCATGGTATCCATGTAACCAGCAAGTTAACACTGATGTATAATAGCATATATTGGTACTATAATAGTAGTATCTTATACTGTATATGTGATATCATTGATTCCCTCTACTGCCTAAAAGGTAGCCATTTACTATTTTGTTACAACAATTAAAATGTTACAAAAATGTTCCACTATTGCATATTTCATTGGCACTCAAGGGCTCATTAATTAGTTTTATCCAAGTCATTCGTACTGTATCTGACTGCAGGGGCAGATAGTCCGAGTCATATTGTATGTCACTGAATAGTCTGAACTTACTTTAAAATTCAATAGCCGCATATTGCAGTGCATTGATCCATGCAGTCCAATCTGACTGGCAGTAATAACAACTGCACCCTAAATGCTGGTCTGAATGAGCCATCAATACAAAGGAGTCTATTTCCTTTCTATTTGCTTGAAACGGGACATAATAAATGCTCAATGTGCCAATCCAATGCATGTAAATTGCATTTCTTTCAGATAGGACCATTTGCTATAAACATAGTTGTTTATGGTGCTACAACAGATTCCTTTAATATTTTTAAAACCTGAAATATCACAAATGGTATCTTCCTTTGTTCTTGTTTTACAGTTCTAATATTTAATGTAAATCCTTCTGTAAGATACTCGTCTTGTAAATATGTATATACATGTTAAACAAGGTTACTTACCTCCAATTAGGGCTATATTTATGTGCTAACGTGGCTATAACTTTGTGCAAGTTGTTTCAGTTAAATCTAAATAAAGATTGTCAAGAAATATTTCAACCTTTTAAAACGTATAAATATATATATATTATGGTAAGAAGTATTATTGTGTCAATGCTCAACATCATAGTTCAGTCTTTATGACAATGCAATGATTGATATACGCTGACTCATTAATGAGTAGGGATGTAGCGAACCGCCGATAATGTGTTCGCGAACGCCGTTCGCGAACACCGGCAAAAAATGCGAACAGTTCGCGAACACCGGCAAAAAATGCGAACAGTTCGCGAACAGTTCGCGAACTTCGAACATCCGAAAATCGTTCGATTCGAACGATTGAAGGATTTTAATCGTTCGATCGAACGATTTTCGTTCGAATCGAACGAAAATCGTTCGATTTTAGCGACCGAATGGTCGAATGGTCGAACGATTTTGACGCGAACGCCTATTGGCGAACATCGCGCGACGTTCGCGAACTTGCGGCGGACGCGAACAGCCGATGTTCGCGCGAACAAGTTCGCCGCAGAACAGTCCGCGACATCCCTATTAATGAGCTTAGGTGTCTATTAAGGATGCACTAAATCCAATACTTTTTGCTAGATTCAGACTTATCCTTTTGTGTTCTGCAAAACAGAAGCCAAACACTTAGAGGCAAATTTATCAAGAGTCGAATTTTGAATTGAAAAAACTTCCAAATTCAAAAAGACCAACCGAGATTAAGTCAAAGTTTTTTTTGGTCGAATAGGTCCATTTTCGATTGAATAGGTCCGTATTCGGCCAAATTTGAATCGCACGAATCAAAGGAATAGTCAAAAAGAACTTTGACTTTTCAAAGTCCACCAATTGACTCCGAATAGGTTCTAGGAGGTCCCCCATAGGCTAAAACAGCAATTCGGCAGGTTTTAGATGGCAAATGGTCAAAGTTGAATTACATGATAAATTTCGATATTTGAATTTTCAAATTTTTTTCAAATTCAAAACAAATTTGGACTATTCCCTAGTCAAAGTACACAAAAAATAGCTTGAAATTCGATTTTTTCACTAGAAAATTCACCTCGACCTTTGATAAATCTGCTCCTAATACTAAAGTGACACACGACAAATGCAAAAAAGTGTGAAGTTTTTGCATTTAATTTGGCATATTTCAAAGAGCCAATTGCTATATTTAAGCAAAGAGATTCATCTCACCCTTTAAAAACACTCACCAAAAAATAGTTTCCCTGCCAGAGGTGCAGACTTATAGACCCATGAATAAGTCCATGCATTTACTGTAGCTGTATAATTGAATTATTGAATATATACTGGTGGTGCTCTATTGCAGAGGTGGAACTAGGCGTAGGCAGAGGAGGCACCTGCCTAGGGCGCAATGATGGCGGGGGTGCGCTGGGAAGGTACCTGTTAAAATGTCTTCTGCCTACCCCTAGTCCAAATTCACTCATTTTTGCTGCTCTCCCCTCTGCCACTCTCCCATCCCTCCCCTGCCCTTCCCTCTTGTACACCACATGCGCGTGCACTGGGGGGACGTGGTGGCTGGCCAGGTTGTCTAGGGTGCCCGGTCAGCTTCTGTTGCTTATAGAGGGACTCTATAAATTCAATAAAACACAATCCAAAATGCACATATTCTGCAATGTGTAATAGTTATGGTGCTTTTTAAAGATCTCAGCATTTTGTGGGCCATAGCTTTTTCTAGTAATGAGCATCAAGGCACATATGCCACACACACGTGTACAATGAGCGTGTCGGGAGAAGCACTGATATGTGCATCACTAAGCATTGCCACCCTCACCGGGAACTCCCTCCCAGGATGGGTGGTGTAGTACTCATAGAGTGCAAAAGTTTGCAGAGAACTATTGTTTCTCCCAACATTTTGGCTGATAGGTTACATAGTTAGTTACATATAGTTAAATCGGGTTAGAAAAACACAAAGTCCATCAAGTTCAACCCCTCCAAATAAAAACCTAGCATCCATACACACACCCCTCCATACATTCACACAAATTATATATACCCATATCTATATCTATAGCCTTTGATATTATGTCTGTCCAAGAAATCATCCAAGCCATTCTTAAAGGCATTAACTGAATCAGCCATCACAACATCACCCGGCAGTGCATTCCACAACCTCACTGTCCTGACTGTGAAGAACCACCTACGTTGCTTCAGATTTATTAAGGTTCAAATGGTAAATTTGAATTTTCAAGTTGGATTTTTGATCAAAACTCACAAATTCGAGTTGGGAATAATCCAAACTAGAATTCAAATTTGAATTTGAGATTTATCATACCTTGACCATGGGAACAACTCGAATAGTACGCCACCTAAAACCTGCCGAGTTCATGTAGAAGTCAATGGCAGAGGTCCAGTGACCCATTTGAAGATGTTAATAGCATTCTTCACATTCGAGTTTTTTTCAGAGAGTTTTCAGGTCGGTAATATTCGTTAGAGTTTTAGACGTTTGAGTTTTTTCTTATATAAGATACTATTCGAGTTTCGAGGTCATTCGAGTTCATACGAGGTAATAAGAACTCTATCAATTGACCTTTGATGTACCCCTAAATGTCCATTTGAGTGCATACCACTCACTAACCTATACATGGACTGTACATGTTAGTGGAGTGCTGAAAAGGGCATTCTTCCACAGGAGTAATAGACATGTCAAATCGAAGTAGTAAACTAGGCCTGCACTTTCCATTTCTTTCTGGTCAGAGTTTTAAAGATGAAAACAAAATTTTTTCGTAGGAAAAAAGCACAATTTTTTTGTGAATTATTAAATTCTGAGGCTGCTAAATTCAAATAAAAAAGTAGTCCATTTCAAACCTACCATGGTCATGTAGAAGTCAATGGCAGATGTTCCATTTACAATTGGAAGATATCATGATCTGAGCTGGGTTTCGTACAATAATCTGAAGAATTTGTGGTTTTTGGGTGATATTAAGAAAAAAATTAGTTTTCAAATCCAAAAAGAATGTACGATTCAGATTTTTTCACGATTTTATCAAGTCTTTTCCCGCATCAGATTTTGAGTTAATTGATTGATAAATATGGTAAAAATGTGGATGGTTTTTAATAAAAAAATTAGAATTTTTAAATTTTTTTTTTAGTAAATAACCCCCTTAGTTTGCCAAGGAGCAGTAACCCATAGCAACCAATCAGCAGGAAGCATTTGCTGGTCACCTGGTTAAAAGCAAACATCTTATTGGTTGCTATTGGTTACTGCTCCTGGGCGAACTTAGTGCCTTCTTCTATATGGCAAATGTGTTTTAAGGTTAAATTTACAGTAGCATCCACTTCTAGGATTTTAAACATGTTGGCGCTACAGTTTGAACAAGGAAATCTATATTTCTAGTAGCAAGTGTTTAGCGCAAACTTTCAGTTTTGCAAATACAGTCACACATTAATTATTTTAGGATTCTTTATCCCATAGGAGTGTGAGTTTGAACATGAATGACTGCTTTAGGCATCTAAGGCTTAACAATTATAAAAATACACAGTTATTTTACTTTCTTCAACAATATATACAGAATATGTGAGGGGTTATAGCACTAGATAGTATAATCGTGTCTTTGATATTTCTAGTAAGCTAAGCTATGCCTGTGTGCAAGGTGTGCCCCCATTGGTCAAGGAGAGTTATGGGTATTCAGTGTCGGTTTGGGCCGGCGGGACACCGGGAAAAAAACCCGGTGGGCCCCGCCGGCCCAGATCCGCTACTTAGTTGGGCGGAGCGACCCCACTTTGTTGGGGGTCGCGGTAGAATAGAAGTTCTGAGCATGCACACAAATGTAGCGCTGCGTGCGTGCGCACAAGTGCAGCGCCGCACACATGCGCACTAGCCCAATGAAGCACGCCCATAGTTCTTTTGCTTTGGCCTCCAGCAATGGAGGAGAGTGCCTGAGGAGGCATTGGTAAAGTTGAAGCCTGGATTGTAAATAATGCAGAACTGCCAAGTGGAAGTGAGGAAGCAAAAGACAAAACTCTGTTAATTGGCTCATGTGACCTAACATGTATAGTTTGTTTGGTATGTTTGTGTGCACTGTGAATCAACACGATCCCAGGGGGCTGTCCTTATTATTTAAAATGGCAATTTTATATTTATGATTACCCAATGGCACATAGTACTAAAAAAGTATATTATTATGAAAATGGTTGATTTACATGAAGCAGGGTTTTACATATGAGCTGTTTTATGCAAAAAATTTTTTGAGGGGTATAGTTTTCCTTTATATAGGCCAACAATTAAGTGATAAAGCATCCAACATTATTGTGAGTAAGCATGTATTACATTTCCGCTTGGAAACCCTTTACTACCAATACTATAACATGGACCCAGTGGAGAAAGAGTCTCATGTAACTGTTCTTCCTTGAGAGCAGCAGCAGCTACTTATAAATAGCCTAACAAATGGTATTGTATAACTGGAAATGATGCGTTGCTTTGATTTTAATGAATCATATGCAACTTTCACCACATTTTTGTATTAGTTAGGATAGTATTGATTGTAATATTTGTTATTCATAGATGTCAAATGTACTGCATGTTTTCCAAGTAACCAATGTACAGTATAATAAATGGAATTAATTTGTTCTAAATATAAATCAAGTTGCTGTAGCCTGGTGTTGTAGCAGAGAGGAATATCTCCAGGGGATGTAACAATTACTTGTAAATGCAGTGTAAGACTGGGACACCAGGGGCCCACCAGAAAACCTTAGACCAGGGGCCCACTCTCAGTACTATTATTCTTCCTCTTCTCACTCAACCTCTGTAGTCTCTTTTCTTTACATTCTATAGTACTATAATCTTTTATATAGATATATATATATATATATCTATAATCCATCTATTTAGCCTCTTTGTTCTCAATGAAATAGTGAATGACCATGAAACAGGCCAAATGTTTAGCAGCATGAGAGCCCACTGACACCTGGGCCCACCGGGAGTTTTCCTGGTATCCTGATGGGCCAGTCCGACACTGTGTAAATGTGAGAACCATGGTTCAACACTGATCTCCCCCTGTTTTGTATTCAAGTAACTTTATAGTACCTTGTAATAGAGGCAAAATTTACCCAGGTTTAGTATCCTATAGTAACAAATCGACTTGGTGGAGGGTTTTGGACTGCTGCCTATGGACAGATAGAATGGACTCCGCGGGCAGGAGGGTGTATGGGTGGCTTTGTGGTTTTTTGATTTGCTGATGTTCTGTTTGAGTAATTACAATTATTTAAATAATCTGATAATGTATGTCCATATAGTGTATATAATACACAAAAGCTATGAATATATTGTAAATGATATCCTTATAAACTGTAAGTTCTGATGTCATCAGTTATAAACAGTGAGTTCTGATGTCATTTCTGTCACATGACTCACTGAAATTTGTATATTATAATAAATAAAGTACCCCCAGTTGCAAAATATGAGGATATTAGAAGTTATCTTGGAGTTCCATGACCTGTATAAAAACACTCGGCCTTCGGCCTTGGTCATGAAACTCCTTGGTAACTTGTAATATCCTTATAATTTACAAGAGGGGATACTTTATTCACTATATAAATGCTTTGTGTATATATATATATAATATAATACACAAGAGCCCTGAATATCCTGTAAATAATATCATTATAAATGGTGCTTAGTGATGTAATTTCTGCCACATGACTAAAAATGTGTATTATAATAAATAATTTACCACCTTTTGTAAAATATGAGGATATTAAAAGTCACCATGTTGACTTATAATATCCTTATATTTTACTTTAAGTGGTACACTATTCACTATATACTGCACATGACTAGTGATGGGCAAATTTGTCCCGTTTCACTTTGCCACGAATTTCGTGAATTTCCCGCAAAATTCATGGCCGTCAAAATTGATGGCTACTTTTGACGCACAATAAAGTCAATGGGGGTCCATTTAATTGTTGCCATTGTCCAAAATGATGCCAGCACTGCAATTGTCGCCAGCATCAAAAAAATTTAGCTGGTGATTTTTCACAGCAATTTTGGGAATTTATTTGCCGCAAATTCGTGCCTGGCGAATAAATTCACCCATTACTATACATGACATTCTACCTGCCTTAGGAAATATCCATTGGTCTATTTAAAATAGGTGGCTTCTGCTAAGAACATATTTTTTCAACTTACACTTTTTTGTTCTGCGAACATTTATATAACATGACCTATTTAGAGTATATTTATAACATGACATATCACAACTTACTGAATACTATTTATTCATGTTCACAAAATGCCTTTAGGGTGAAAACATTAAAACAGACAGTGACTCCATTTGGGTAACTATACAGATGAAACTAGAAAAAGACAAACAGTTATCCAAAACTTGGAATTTTGAAAGTATTTCTTCTTGGCTAAGCATTTTTAAGCCTTATTTAGAAAATCACTTAAATTTAAAATCAGTGATTGGTAGGCCTAAATAATTTAAGGATAAAATCAATTTACTTATTGTTTGAAGCTATTTATGCTCATTCACATTGCCCCACAAATACTAGTCACATTTATTGTGCTCAGTATTATACTTCCCCTTTAAAATTGGTTCACTGCTAATTTCTAGCTAAGAATTGTGTAGGTAGGGTTACTTGATGGCAACTACCATGGAAACTGCACATCTCTGAAGCAATGATTAAATATTCAATGTTGCAGGTATGAAGTCCCTAGCAAGTTATAGCTTGCACATTCCATTAAATAATTTTATTTGTAAAGGACATACGTAAAATCCAAACACTTGTACAGCATAACTGTCCATTAATTCATTAATGGGAAGTTCAAGTCAGTATACAATGTCTGATGCAGCTTCAGATATCTGTATTTTTCTCCAACATCACACCGTATTGTTCCAAGTGTCTGCCCCTTCTCTCTTTTATACTTAAAGCAAGAGGCTGTGCAGTTTGGCGCAGTTAATATTATTGTGGATAAAAAATCCAGCCTGCAATTGGAAAGATATGATAGCCGTCACATCATTATCACAGTGCTGCCTGTTAAAAGATCTGTTCGGAGTCTGTCATGGATGGTTGTCGGTGCTTAGCTGTAATGGAATATATCTCCGTCTTCTCAGATAAACACTTTAATCTTGCAGGTGTTTGATTAAGTGTGACAAGTAGCGCAATATAAAAATGCCCACTGAAAGGGCTGAATTATTTACTCTGCTCTTTATGAATGGATATATAAAAATAGAATATGTTATAAATTAAGATTAATGTAAGAATGGGGAAAAACAATTTATTTTTTAAGTATAAAATACTTATACTTGTGTTTAAGGGGCAGATTTATCAAGGGTCGAAGTGAATTTGAGGGAATTTTCGAAGTAAAAAAATTTGAAATTCAAAGTAATTTTTTGGATACTTCGACCAATAGGATACTACGGGGCCCATTTACTTAGTTCGAGTGAAGGAATAGAATAAAAAAAACTTTGAATTTCAAATGTTTTTTTGGCTACTTCGACCTTCGAATCGAATGATTCGAACTAAAAATCATTCGACTATTCGACCATTCGATAGTCGAAGTACTGTCTCTTTAAAAAAAACCTTCGACCCCCTAGTTCGCCACCTAAAACCTACCGAAGTCAATGTTAGCCTATGGGGAAGGTCCCCATAGGCTTTCTAATGTTTTTTAGGTCGAAGGAAAATCGTTCGATCGATGGATTAAAATCGATCGAACGAATTGCGGTAAATCCTTCGACTTCGATTTCAATTCGGCAGTCGAATATCGAGGGTTAATTAACCCTCGATATTCGACCATAAGTAAATTTGCCCCCACGACTTCGAATTCGAATCGAAGTAAAATCGTTCGAATATTCGACCATTCGTTAATCAAAGTACTGTCTCTTTAAAAAAAACTTTGACTTCAATACTACGCCAAATTAAACCTGCCAAAGTTCTATGTTAGCATATGGGGACCTTCTAGAGCAGTTTTCTATGTTTTTTGAAGTCGAAGAAAAATCGTTCGATTGATGGATGAAATCCTTCAAATCGTTCGATTTGAAGGATTTCATTGTTCGGTTGAACGATTTTACTTCGACCGCAAAACGGTCAAATTCGTGAAAAAAACTTCATCTTCGATAATCAAAGTAAAGCCATTCGATGGCCGAATTTCGAAGTATATATATCACTTCGAAATTCGACCCTTGATAAATCTGCCCCTTTTGCCTTGGGAACAGTTTGGTGGACCTGGAAGTCAATAAACTAGTATGAGGGATGGAGACATGACAAATCATTATGAGGAGTTCTGGAAAAAGATTGTGCAAACAATTCATTTCAGCAAATAGAAAGTATTAGAGTTCAGTTGATGTATTCTGTTTTTATAGGCATGTTCTGTTCTTGTCGATACTGTACATGGTTACCAAGGACACATTATTTATACTTTAGGCAAAACTGTTTTTTTTTACTTTGCTTTTAGGTTTATGTTCTTTTTGGTCATGCATATCTTCTAATGCAGACAATACAATTCCTTTTTTCCATCTTTTAAGAAATGTTCCAAACAAATTCTGACATGATAAAAAAAATATCAGTTATACAGTATTCTGCTGGTGTTTTATCCTTTTTTTTTTTTTTAAATCCCTTAAGCATTTAAATTTAGAACATTTAAGTTTAAGTTTAGGACTGGAATGTCATATGCACCCTGTGCATGGTATGGTTCTCTTGAGATCTAGGCAGTCATCAGGAGGGTATATCAATCCTAGAAGTCACAGAGACCCTTCAAGTGTCACTTTGCTTTGTTGCATCAGAAAGAAATGTTTTTGGTTTTAGTAGTTTTTAGGCCTTAAGTGTGAAAACAAATCATGGTTCCAAATACTGTATATTGATTTCTGGGTAAAAAATAATAACCATTGGATAAACAAATATTTTGTTGCTATAATACTGTGTTCTTCCATTAGAAAATATGCACCACAGGCTCACTGACGTCTTACAACACCTGGCATGACAAGTCCTTTACAGAAACTGACATTTTTCTTGGGTGCATATAGACAATATATACCTAGCACATCACCTGAGGCTAAAATTTTAGGTAAAACCTTCTAAATTTGAAAAAGCATATACTGTCTTGTATCCCCAACCACATTGTATCCCCACATATATGCATCACATTTTTCCTGCTTATCTCATCTTGGATGGTAATTCAGATTATTGTACATTGATTGTTTCAGACAGGTTTAGATGAAAAACTAGGTCATAGACCTCCAATCAATAAGTCATCACTTCCATAGTAGCCTCTATTCACCATTTTCAGTACAAGACTTCACTTTCTTTTAGGCATCAAAGATATTTCCCAGCTTTTTATGGAACATCCCAAAGCAACACCTTATAATTGGTAACATTCCTTTTATTCGGTCTCCTGCGATCAAGCAGATCAGTGGAGGTCTCTGTTGCTCCTCTACATGGCATCTCAATATAATTTTTCAAATATATTCAGAACGCATTGATCAGGGATATTGTCATCTTATAAAACTCAGTCCCCACAGAACCCCCAGCTTTTAAAATGTCCCCCCCCCCCAGTTGGCCTTTGTCATGTGTGCCTTGTTTCTCTATTCTCTATTAATTTATCTTCTCTCTCTATGGCACATTCCACTTCTCAACTTGTTTCTTCCCGCCAAGTGGGGTAATGTAGGGCTTTGTACATTAAAATTAGAAAGGAAATGAATCTGTCCACATCACCAAACAAAACAAACAGCACCACCTTGGAGATTTAATATTTTTATATCACCACAAGCTTAAAATGCACAGGCCATTTGCACTTAATTCCCAAAAGTTAAATGTAAAGATTTTTTGGCTCTTACAGCACTTGGATGAACGGAAAATACCCAGATAATTTATGTGCTTCAGTTGACATGTTCCAGGCAAATGTTTGATCATTTTCAGCATAATTAAGTTGAGTAAAACAAATTATACGCACAGCCAGTGAAACCTTGTGGGAACAGTGGCATGTTGGCTATTGTGCAATAACTTATGAATTATTTAAAAAGGTGACATTGTTCTTGTACATTGAATTCAACATTTTTAAGATGAATTTTGCAAGGGTATACTGTCACCAGAAAAATAAAATCATTCATAACAATCACAAGTCAATATATGAATTTGTGTTTGGAACAAAGGAATACAATAGTGCTTGATTTATTTTTTTCCTTTGGTAACATTTGTAAAGCTTATAAACTATCTTAACTTTGTGTTGGCCATAGCAGGTCTCACCTTTAAGCAAAAAGTTCTTTAGTACAATCCAAAATCATAATGGAATGCTCAGCCAGCTAGTTCTCAGCATAATAGATGAGGACTTAAAAGCAAAATGGTTTTACAATATGTTAGAGGTCTCCAGATGCACCTAACAGACAAGGGACTTCTGCTTGTGCCAGATGATTGACATTCATGAGGTGTGCAAGGGGCATGTGGTACTTAGTACCTCTACAATACTAAATACTATGGAGAAAGGTGCATTGTGGGCAAAAAACAGACCTCATGCCTATTTTTGTGCAATTTGCACCTTGTCTCCCATTTTCCCACTTTTAGGTTCACCTAAACCCCTGACAAATAAAATTGTGAGACAGAGGGTGCTTCAATGAACATTGAACATGCATCCGATTCTGCCTGCATAGACTTTAAGGGGTTATTTATTAATGTCTGTTTTTTTCTGGTTGGAGTTTTAAAAGGGAAAACACCATTTTTTTGGAAAAAAAAATTCAAATGTTTCATAATTTACAAACCCCAATGCTGGTAAAAGTCCAAATAAAAAAGTACTGCATCTCAAACCTGCCAAGGTCATGTAGAAGTCAATGGCAGATGTCCTGTTCACAATTGAAAGATATGACATGTACTGGGTTTTGTACGGTAATCTGAATAATTAGTGGTTTTCGGATAATAATACGAAGAAAGGAGTTTTTGGTGTCAAAAATGAAATAAAATACTTTTATTGAGTCTTTTCCCGCACTTGATTTTTTTGAGTAAATGTATTGTTTGGTTGAAGTGTATTTAAGAAAATAGTGAGAAATTTGGGGATTTTAGTAAACAACCCCCTGGTTTTCAGGCAGGTTTTAATTTGAATTTTGTTAAAGCTCCCATCCCCAAAAGTGATACAATATCATTGAATCTAGAAATTGAGCTCTGATTTACTCAAGTTCCCATAATGTCAAACTTAATATTCATTGTTACTGCTGTGCACATTAATGGCTTACTCTAGGAGCAAAGAAAATTTGCTCCTAGAGAAAAAAAAATGTATATTTTTTGCTAACTCTGCCTGGCATGTAAGTAAATAATTGTGGGTTCTTGCAGACGACAGCAGTTTATAGTAGACCACAAAGGCAAGTGCCTACAGTATATGCAGCACAGAACTATTTTGAGATGCTCAGAATATCCTGTTACCGTTTAGAAGAAAGATGGGAATTGTAATACTTGTTGAGAGCTAAAAACAAATATAGATACAGTACATCCAACAGCACTTTTACAGGAAAAAAAAGCCTCAGTTAAACTAGGACAAAAGGATATACATACACACGTCTTAACATAGGAGTATCCAGTCTGTGGCTCTTCATCTCCTGCAGATCTACAGCTCTCATTATCCATAGCAAACAAAGGGTAGCATATTTTTCCATGGCAGATGGAGGAGGGTAGCATTTTAAACCTATGCCCAAAATTACATGGAAAATGTCAGGATGATGAATACTATATACTGTATCTGCTGAAAGACATAGTTTACTGTATAAATTCTATTGAGTCTGTTGTTAAACTCTGGATTTTCCCTTTTTCATCTTATAAGATGTTCAAAGATATGGTTTATAAAAGGCTTTTGTAGTGAAGCGGTCATTAAAGTAAGTAAATAGGCATCAATGATGTAGTCCTCAATCCGACAGAAAAATCAAGCCTGCCTGATTCTTGGCCAGATATCAGTCAGGTAGGCCTGTCTGAGGACCTCATACATGGTCAGATAAGCTGAAGAATTGGTCTAAAGGATCCACATTGACATCTTAAATCTGCCTGCTTAGGACCACCTTAATTCTCATACCACATATTCGAGGGTGAGATTATATTAAAATGATGATGTTATACAGTGAAGTCTATAAAGCCCTAGAGCAGACTGTAGGTCAGGAAACCCTTGAAGGGCCACATACGGGCTATGGACCTCCAATTGTAGAATAGAACAGCACAATCAACCTTTTCCAGATAAAAATGCCTGTATTGAAGATCTCTGGACATCACAGCAACGTTCCAGGCCATAAAAGGCCATTTAAGGCCTGAAACGTTGCTGTGATGCCCAGAGATCTGCAATAAAGGCATTTTTATCTGGAAAAGGTTGAGTGGTGCTGTTCTATTCTATTGCTGTTTCATGTTCCAGTGGACAGTGGCCACTGGGGAACGTGCACCGCGACACCAAAAGAAAAGGTGTAAGTAGCTGTTCTGACTATTCAATATGGACCTCCAGTTGGACAGCCCTGCCTTGGATGGTCATTATAACCATCAAAGTTGGCAACTTATTAGATCACGATTTTAAGAGAATGCTTAAAAAAAGCAGCCAAACGAATGGGGCTAGTAACATTAATACTGTATATGTCTGCCTCTACATCACACACTGATAATGGATCTCCTGCAGATCTACAGCTCTCATTATCCATAGCAAACAAAGGGTAGCATATTTTTCCATGGCAGATGGAGGAGGGTAGCATTTTAAACCTATGCCCAAAATTACATGGAAAATGTCAGGATGATGAATACTATATACTGTATCTGCTGAAAGACATAGTTTACTGTATAAATTCTATTGAGTCTGTTGTTAAGCTCTGGATTTTCCCTCTCATCTTATAAGATGTTCAAAGATATGGTTTATAAAAGGCTTTTGTAGTGAAGCGGTCATTAAAGTAAGTAAATAGGCATCAACGATGTAGTCCTCAATCCGATAGAAAAATCAAGCCTGCCTGATTCTTGGCCAGATATCAGTCAGGTAGGCCTGTCTGAGGACCTCATACATGGTCAGATAAGCTGAAGAATTGGTCTAAAGGGCCCACATTGACATCTTAAATCTGCCTGCTTAGGACCACCTTAGTTCTAATACCACATATTCGAGGGTGAGATTATATTAAAATGATGATGTTATACAGTGAAGTCTATAAAGCCCTAGAGAAGACTGTAGGTCAGGAAACCCTTGAAGGGCCACATACGGGCTACGGACCTCCAGTTGTAGAATAGAACAGCACAATCAACCTTTTCCAGATAAAAATGTCTGTATTGAAGATCTCTGGACATCACAGCAACGTTCCAGGCCATAAAAGGCCATTTAAGGCCTGAAATGTTGCTGTGATGCCCAGAGATCTGCAATAAAGGCATTTTTATCTGGAAAAGATTGAGTGGTGCTGTTCTATTCTATTGCTGTTTCATGTGCCAGTGGACAGTGGCCACTGGGGAACATGCACCACGACACCAAAAGAAAAGGTGTAAGTAGCTGCTCTGACTATTCCATTTCAATATGGACCTCCAGTTGGACAGCCCTGCCTTGGATGGTCATTATAACCATCAAAGTTGGCAACTTATTAGATCACGATTTTAAGAGAATGCTTAAAAAAGCAGCCAAATGAATGGGGCTAGTAACATTATATATATATGTCTGCCTCTACATCACACACTGATAATGGATTTCAAATTTATCCAATTTAGTGTCTTTTTTTATTCCATTGTAAAGGTGCAGTTCAGCCTTAGAACTTTTATAAATTGACCTGTATGTCAAAGATTTTACATGTTTTTTGTTTCCTTAATTAGTTTGCTCATGCCATTCTGCACTTTTGCTGTTATTCTTATTTTTATTTCTTATCTATCTGTTTGACTAGTTTCTCAGGAAAGTAAGTAAATGGCTGAACAAAAATGTAAATTAAAATAGAAAAACAGAAAATTAAAATCAACCGTAAATTGTTCTAGAATTTAGTTCCTTGTGTGATAGTGAAAGTTAATTTTATGGCTAACTATTCCTTTAATGCTACTAAATTAAATGAGTACTCATATGAAAACAGTTTATTTTAATTTCTCAGACATGACCATATCATAAATATAAAATTAGTTAATAATTTATATAATGTGCATCAATAATAACAATCACCATATATAGATAATATATTACACTATTTGGTCAGTTTAAACTGATCTTTCACAAATGAGAGAATAGACTGTGTCCTCTTTTCCCACGTTAAGATCACTTGAAAAATCAGGGAAAAGTACAGGTATGTGACCCCTTATCTGAAACCCATTATCCAGAGAGCTCAGAATTACAGGAAGGTTTTCTCCTATAAACTCCATTTTAAGCAAATTTTTATAAAAATATTTTTTCTGTAATAGTTAAACAGTAGCCTATACTTGATGGTAACTAAGCTGCATGGATCCATATTGGTGACAAAAGTATCCTATTGGCTTTAATCAATGATTAAATGATTTTTAGCAGTCATATTTTTGACGCTCCTAGACCAATACACTTTGGCGAATTTTCAGGTCAGATTTGCCCATCACTATATATAAAGTCAATTAATACTGCCCTCCTAGTTGGATATAACCGTATCCTTGATACCCCAAAAGAAAGAAACAAGTTGCCTGTGATTGATATTTATATTCTACATAAAGCAGTACAATCAGATGAGCTCATGCACAGTAAAATGTTTCTAAAAAATATGCAAGCAATGCAGAGAAATGGTGGTTTAACGCTAACGTTAAGTGAATTCACTGAAGGGTGAATGTTCGCTAGTGAACGCTTCGCCACACATCGCGCCATTTCGCCAGGTGTAAATTCGTTACCAGTACGCCAATTCACTAAAATGCAAAGTTGCATCTCAGTAGCTGAACACTGTCTTAGTTTCTCTAGCGTTAATTTAACAGTGCGATCATATCTTAGCTATCTTTCACTAGTATTCATTTCTGCCTAGTGAAACTTCGTTAGTACTCTTACACTTAGGCCAATTTGAATAGGGTGGTACATATAAATCATATAGACGTCTTTATTAGAGATGTTGGTGCAATTCTTGAAGTAGCCACTTATTATTACATATGTCCAAGGAAGCAAAATAAAGACAAAAGAGATCCTCTAATGCTCTAAAAATAAGCCAACCCTAAAATAAATGTGGCATGACCCTCAAATGGTTGGAAACAATGTTAATATGTAAAACATATTTGAAGGCAATCCCGCCAGCGTTTTTTTTTTACAACTTTTATGAGTTTCCGACACACAGGATATGAAGTCACTGACATAAGATTGAGCAGGATGAAGCTTCATCTTATCAGTCACACTTTACTGAATTTTCAGAGTAACGATAGTTCGCCTGAGCAAAAATTTGCCTAGCGATAGGGCGTGAAACTGCGCTAGTGCGCTGTCTGTTTTGCTAGCGAATTGTTGTCTACGCCAGTTAGTAAATTGCCAATGTCCCTGCGGATGACATTTCTGGCAAGTTTTTGCTAGCGACGGCTACTTCTGCCCCTTGGTCTTTACTCCAAAAATGTAGGTTCCCCATAGGAAGCACCTGACAATTATAAATTCACTGAATAGTTACTCCTTATGCAAAACAGAAAAAAATATTGTCTCATTTTTAGGATGAATAAGCACATTCACCAATATTCCCAAACCTAGTGACTTTTGCTCTACCCTGTGGTCATCAAGTGCATCGCTAACTCAGTAGCAAGAGTGCTTGTGTATTCAACAGCGGGTGTTAAAGAGATACTGACACCAGAAAATAATCTTTTTTTATATCTATCATAACATTGTCTTTGAATGATATTTATAATTTTGCCTTAAAAGTATATGCCTGATGCTTTTACATTACATTATATTTCTTACCCCCATGTTCCTGTATGAGGGGGCTGCCATATTTGTGCAGCAGGAGTCCGTTAGCATTAGAAACTCAACAGGTTGACATGAGACAGTCAGGTTGGCAAAACAGTCAGGTTAAGTAACAATTACTTACAAAAGCATAACTATTAGCAAAAAACAATCAACATGACCTTTATGTAACTTTAAATGCAGATTAATATTTTGAAAAGAAACCTTTTAGTGTCAGTATCACTTTAAGGTGTTGCATCACAGACTTGGGTGGCTGAACTTTTGCATGATGGTTACAAGAACAAACCAGACGTGATGAACTTCAATGTCTTTGTGCTCCTGTAAAACCATTGTTCTGTGGAAATTCTATGTAAACAGCAAGCTCTGTGGTGCAGGTCCCTGTGAATTGCAAATTTAGTGATACAGGAGACCTCCATGAGTCATTTTGTTCCTTTTACAGCTAGCTCTGTGGTCTTCATGGTTTCCTGTAGAGCATATTTTCTGTAAGAGTTTGCTCTGAACTGTCATGACAGTGCTTTTCCCGGGAATTAATCAAACAGGTGTTTCTTTCATTGGATGACAAGTGACTTCTTTGTTTATCTACTTTTTCTGTGAATCACATGCACTTCAATCTGTGTATTAAATGTATTGCATTTGCATTCTTTCATATTATATAGTTAATAAAAAATATGTTTTTCTGATATTTGGAAAATATGATTACTTTTATAATTACCTTTAGGGGGTTATATATCAAAGTTTGTATTTGTGTAATTTTAGAGCTTTCTCTACCATAAACATACTAACATTTTAAAAAAGCAGAAATGATTCCTTATTTGTTTAAAAATCCGAATATTGTTATAAAATGTAATAAATTTGTGAAAAAAACTCCAGCATATTTTTTGAGAGTTTACACGCACTAAAATATCAAAAAAAACTTAAAACCTTGAATTAGATAAATATTTTACAATGTGGTAAAAGCATATACAAATTACCTCTACATAATCTCAGCAGATTTTAGATGTTGCAGTTTTGCATTCGATTTTTTTTGTGTTTTTTTTCATTAATTTTTTTCATTAATAAATGTTGAAAAAAAGATTTCACAACACTGGTCCTGTTGACTTGTACACAACATTGGAAGCATTTATATTGTTTTTTTTTGGTATTACAGTTTTTCATGGTTTTTACACTTATTAAATGCTCTATGCTCCCTTTGTGTGCCATACTCTGCCTGCCCTATGCTTCCTGTGTGTGCCATATTCTGCCTGCCCTACTCTGCCTCTGTGGTCTGTACTCTGCCTGCCCAATGATCCCTGTGTGTGCCATACTCTGCCTGCCCTATGTTCTTTGTGAGCCATACTCTGCCTGCACTATGCTTCCTGTGTGTGCCATACTCTGCCTGCTCTTTGCTCCCCGTGTGTGCCCTATGTTCTTTGTGTGTCATATTCTGCCCTATACTCCCTGTGTGTGCCATACTCTGCCTGCTCTATGCTCCCTCTGTGTGCCATATTCTGCCTACCCTATGCTTCCTCTGTGTGCCATACTCTGCCTGCCCTACTCTGCCTCTGTGGTCTGTACTCTGCCTGCCCAATGCTCCCTGTGTGTGCCATACTCTGCCTGTCCTATGCTTGCTGTTTGTGCCATATTCTGCCTGCCCAATGCTCCCTGTGTGTGCCACACTTTGCCTGCCCTATGCTTCCTGTGTGTGCCATACTCTGCCTGTCCAATGCTTCCTGTGTGTGTCATACTCTGCCTGCCCTATGCTTCCTGTGTGTGCCATACTCTGCCTGCCCTATGTGCTCCCTGTGTGTGCCATACTTTGCTTGTGGGTGCCCTGTTCTGCCTGTGGAACATAAGCCTTTGTAGGGTTTCGTTCTGGGGGGTTGTTAGCATTTGAAAACTGTTGTTAGGGTCCCCTGAAGGTTGTAATCATTTGCTGGGGGGTGCAGTGTTATCCACAGGGGAGGATAAGGCATATGGATTTAATGGTTTTAATATGAAACTTTTTTCAGTGATAAGTGATATCCCTGCAGTGAGCACGATTTGGTTTTTTGGTGTGCTACCACAATTAATGTTTGAAAAACCACAACTGATGTTACGCTAACCATGATGTTGTGTGTAGTTAATATAATAAGGAGAACCATTGGATATAAAAAAGTATATTTAAGTAATAATAATTAAAAATACTAGTAATGAGCAAAAATTTATTCATTGGTGTAGTTGGTGTAATTTCCATCAAATGCTGCAATATCCCATTCTTTTGGGTACAGCTGAAATTCTTTTAAAAGGAAAGCTGAAAAAGCATAGTTGCTAGGAAACAATAATAAATAGAGCCTTAAGGGAATATTCCATGTCACCCCCGGCTCCTGTACAAGCTGTTGGGGCTGACATTTTAGTTGCCATCAATCTGGAGGCAAGTTTGAAGGATAAAGGCGATGGTGCTTAATATTTAATGAAACAGTGTAGACATTTGCTCAGAATCTGTGCTATGAAATCAGACCTTAGATTATTCAGGCAATTCTGGAGTGTCAAAATATTGCTCCATACCCTGGCTACTTTGAACTCTTGCATTCGATTAACTATAAGTGACATTTATGCCAAAGGAGGTCCTACAGCCATAAAAAAGCTTAGCAAATATAGTTAAAAATTGTACAGTTCCCTGCATAGCTCCCTGTCATTTCTGAAATGGCTCAGAGCATTAAAATAATTACATTTAACAATTAAGCCAGATGAACACACTAGACTAGAACAGGCAACAATGATTTATTTAACAGGCACTGTGAAGTTTTCTGCAGGATGATAAAAAAAAGCATTATGTCACTAATGAAATGCCTTTATGGCTTAATATACACTAGAGCCTGGTGCAGAGCTGCCAAAAAAGTTATGCTTTCCTGAGAAAAAGTAAAATTGAAATTAGAAGAAGCATAGTTTGCCCCTTCTTATTTATTCATCAGAAAGGTTACAGAATCTGACATTAATGTTCCTTGCACAACCAACCTTATTGACTGCAAACGGTCTTCACCCTGTCGCCCATGACTGACAGTTTTACTTGCATTCTGTAGAAATGAATAGCGATGGGCGAATCAGTCCCGAAACATCGAAAAATAAGTGAAACACATTGAAGTCAATGGGCGTTTTTATGCACAACAATTTTTTGCGTGTATGACAATTTTTCTTGCTCCAAATGCATTAAAGTCAATGGGAGTTTTTTCTTATGGCAACTTTTTTTGTCCTAATGCATTAAAGTCAATGGGCATTTTTTCTTATGGTGACATTTTGTCCTAATGCATTAAAATCAATGCTTGTTTTTTCTTATAGACCTTTTTTCTTTGAAAATGTTTTTGCCGCAGTTTCGTGGAAAAATTTGCACATGGCAAAATTTGGAATTTCACCGCAAATCCATGGCTGGCAAATTAATTCCCTTATCACTAGAAATGAACATTCCATTCCATTGGCCATGGCCTTCCACATCTGTTTAAAACTGCACCTTCAGAATGGATAGTCTATCAAAGATTAAATAAAATACATATTAGATAAGATGACCTTGATCTCTGCCCTTCTGCATGGAGGATCTAATGAATGTGATAAATGCACTGTATTAACAGCATACAAAATGTCATTAGGGGGAATCATGAATCAGTTATGGCATTAGGAACTCAAATCAATCTGGATTAATGTTCACATATGATGTTTATTTTAATGGAAATGCACAATTCATTAGCTGACTGAATGTTTTATACTATTGCTGGTCTCTGTGAAGGCCAAATACATGCACAATTGAGAGGACAAAGGGCTTATATGCGCATGAAGCCACAGCTCAGTACCATTGCAAGGACGTGATTGTCCATGCAAGTCTAATTCCCTTCCAAGTAGGTGGTAGAAAATGCAGTTCTTGAGCTCATTATACTGTACAAATAGCTAGGAAAAAATAAATGTGAATTTATTCCTTCTAGGATTATAATGTATAATGAAAGAAGTTGAGTGGAAAATAGAGTAGCACTTTGGGTGTACATTACTGGACTGCTTCTATGTTATATCCCCAAGCAACTCACTGCATTTTATGTTTAAATATTGACCAATTTTGACCTGCAACCCTCTAGGCTTCTTTATTTTGTCATTGAGAGTAATGTATAAATCAAAGTTGTAAAGATTACTACTCTTTTATTGTTTTCAAGCAGATGGTGAAAATGTCAATGTAATTATTTCATATGGTTTTTAAATGAATCGTGAGAATATGGTCACAAATCTGCATGCCCAAACCAGAGCTTTTTAAACATCTTTAAAAAGTGATTTTCATCAACGTTACAATTGGCAGTTTGTCGTATACACTATAATACAGAAGCAATATTCCATAGTTTGAAAAAAAGAAACAAGACTGTAGTGATTCATCAAGGTACAGTATGTCATTGAATCAGTAATCAATAATTGTCTTTCTGCCCTTTGACCTGTAATAACCTGCCAAAGTAAGTCAATGGCAAGTCACACTAATATAGCTGGGGAAGTAAATAAATAAGGGATATTTGTCAAATTGTATTGGTAAAGTGAAAATGCAATTTACTTTTTGGGCACAGATTGCTTCCTCATTGTCATATTATTTGTCCTAATGTATGGAGAAGCAATCTTATGTGTTAAATATCTGTGTAAGTGGAAAATCGATAAAATTAGAGTCTCCTTATTTAAACTAATAGTCTCTAGATAAAATTGACCTTATGTTTGTTGTGTATATGTGATAGGTAACATAGACTAAAAGCTCTACTGGGGCAGTGACTGATGTGAATGATGAACAACCTCTAAATCCCTGAGGAATATGTTGTCCCTCTGTAAATAAAGGATCAGAATAAAAATAACATCTAAACCTTTGATCCTGTCAGTCTCAAGTAAATCATTTTTGTTTTGTACAGGACTTGCATAAGGAAGGATCCTTTTTGCAAATAACCATGTTCTGACTTGTTCAGCGACAGTAATTATTATTCTCAAAATATCAGTCAGTAGACTCTGTTGGTAAGCCATATTGGGGGGGGGCAAATACACACAATGTCTTATTTACAACTGCAAGTGAAGCGAGCAAAGGGCAATTCTGGACACTATTAGCCATGTTTTTACCCATAATGCAGTGTATTTTCCCACAATTCCACTCAAGATTTTGAGAGGGTATTATGTAATTTGTAATGCTCAGCTTTAAAATGACATCAGCACTGGATACTTTAGGCTCTAGTTGGTGGGTTTATAAGACCAGCCCTGCTCACTGGCAGGGCTCGAATATTAGCTACTGTTGGAGCACTGTTGCATTGCCCCTAGCTCCTACTCCTGTGCTTTTGCTCCACTTGCTCTTGTTCCTAGTTATGTCTTGTCTAGCTCCTTGCTTCCCTGCCTGTCCCCCTGCTCCTGGTGTCATCCCTCTCTTGTTCTGCTTCTCTGCCTTGTCCAGTCCTTCTGCTCCACTTTTCCTTCTAAGCACAAACTACCATTTTCCTGACAACTGAGAACCTTGAAATTACCACTACATTAAGGTGGAACAATTTTCTCATATGCCAAATATAATTAAAGACACCATCTGTAGAGGAGGGTAAGATGGTTATAAATATGTGCAAACTCAGATTCATCTTCATCAAGCATTTATAACCTTCTTATAACTATTCTAGTCCTTAATTTGAACTACTTTGATAAACCAATGGTTCTATGCTAAAAGTGTCAATTTTCTTACTTTTCAATGAGTATTATCCTTTATTTATACATTTAGGGTGGTGGCAGATAGGGAGATTAGTCGCCCAGCGATAAATCTTCACTACTTTGGGCGACTAATCTCCCCAAAATGTCTTCCTGCCGGCAAGAATACGAATCGCCGACTGGCTGGCATACGAATCGTTTCCGAAGTCACCCAAAGTTTTCTTTGTGAGGCAACTTTGGAAATCCAAAGTGATTCCTACGCCATTCTGCCAGCGATTCGTATTCTTGCTGGCGGGAAAGCATTTTGGGGAGAGGGCCATGTTTTATGTGTTATTACAATTTTGATAATGAAGGTGAATTGCCCTTTAAGATGAAAGTCTCAGTTCTCCCAAGAGACTTGCTTATCTTAAATAGTTACAATTAAATCTTTGCTTATCTTAAATTATTACAAATGTATCTAAGTGCAGGTGCTGAGTATTCTGGGCTCCCTGCCATAATACGTCTTTTTTTATTTAAGTTTCAAAAACTGTGTATCTTTTTCTGGTGTCAGTACAGGAGATCAAAGAGAAACATTTTCTGGACAATGAGCTGAGCTGTCAAAATTGGGACTGTCCTGCAGAAAATGCGACAGTTGGGAGGTATGACTTAGAAACTAATCAGTGATTAGCTCTGTTCTAAAAGCTGCAGGATAATAATAAAATATTATTATAATATAATAAAATATAATATAATATATTAGTTACTACTGTAGTACAGGTACTGTATATGATCCCTTATCCGGAAACCCGATATCCAGAAAGCTCAGAATTATGGAATGGCTGTCTCCCATAGACTCCATTTTATCCAAATAATCTACATTTTTTAAAATTATTTCCTTTTTCTCTGTAATAATAAAACAGTAGCTTTTACTTGATCCCAATTATGAGGATAATTAATCCTCATTGGAAGCAAAACCAGCCTATTGGGTTTATTTAATGTTTCAATTAATTTCTAGTAGACTTAAGGTATGAAGACCCAAATTACGGAAAGATCCGTTATCCGGAAAACCCCAGGTCCCGAGCACTCTGGATAACAGGTCCCATACCTGTACAAATAAGCTCACCATTAAGCGGGCCACATACCTACTGGTTTGATGAG
Source organism: Xenopus laevis (assembly GCF_017654675.1). Taxonomy (NCBI): domain Eukaryota; kingdom Metazoa; phylum Chordata; class Amphibia; order Anura; family Pipidae; genus Xenopus; species Xenopus laevis. The sequence continues at coordinate 31,378,318 of NC_054382.1, read as the reverse complement.
GTTGTCAAAAGAGCAGATATTTGCTGAATTTGGCCACAAATGTCTAGGAAAAATTGGCCTAAGAGGACCCATCGGGCAAGGACTGTATCAATACAACAATTCAATCCTTACCCAACAGGAGTTTTATAGCTGCCTGATAGATATCTGGTCAGATATTAGTTGGGCAGGTCCTCGAGAGGACCCCATAAACTGGCTTAAAAGCTGATGATTCAGTCTGGAGGGCTGAGTCAGAAGCTGTTATTGGTGTATGACCAGCTTTACTAAATGAACCCCACTAGGGTGTAACATACCATCATTAAATGAAATGCTCACACTGCAAAGCAACTCTCACTTTCTTTTCTGCCTGTAATGTACATTGCAATATTTTCTTTATACAGAACACACAGCTTATTGGCTTTATCCTTTTAAAAACATTTAAAAGCTTGAAATGTTTTGTTATAATCTTTATTTTCAAATACCCACGTGCCTTAAGCTTTTAAGTCATAGGCACAATTCACACTCTGCAGCAATATGAATCAGCAGTTTTATTTTTGTCATGCTGTTAAAATCTGATCATGTCGTCCTTCACCCGTATCCAACAGTTATAAATTTAGCTGCAAATATGTGTTATGCAGAGTATGGGATCTCCAGGTAGTTTAAAAGTAAGAGCAAGCTCCTCATTTATCTGTACAGGTATGGGACCTGTTATCCAGATTGCTCGGGACCTGGGGTTTTCCGGATAACAGATCTTTCCGTAATTTGGGTCTTCATGCCTTAAGTCTACTAGAAAATCATTTAAACATTAAATAAACCCAATAGGCTGGTTTTGCTTCCAATAAGGATTAATTATATCTTAGTTGGGATCAAGTACAAGCTACTGTTTTATTATTACCGAGAAAAAGAAAATCATTTTTAAAAATTTGGATTATTTGGATAAAATGGAATCTATGGGAGACAGCCATTCCATAATTTGGAGCTTTCTGGATATCGGGTTTCCGGATAAGGGATCCTATACCTGAATATGTAAAATAGAACTGCATTATGTTATGCCTTAGCAAGAATAGTTAGCATCTAAAATAATTCCTGTATATAGGTTTTTGGTCTTCATAAACTTCCCATACATTGAAAACATTTTCACTTGTTTTCAGAGGGGACACTTTGACATATCATCCCTATCTGTCTTCTTTGTTTGTTTGTTTGTTTTTGACTATTAGTGACTATTTGCAAATCCCATTCAATAACAGAGTGAGCCACATCGGTTTGGGTAAAAATGCTTTTTTCTGTATTGGACTTTAGTAAATTCTAATTTTCAAAACAAAACAGAAAAATTTAAGTTTTGCCCCAAAAAGCCCCGGCCGGAGTTTAATAAATAACCCTCTAAAAGTCACCAGCGCTTTGGCTGGTCATTGGCTTCTGCAGAGGTTTACATTTAATATCACAAAACAATAGTATTATTTAACTGGGGTCTTGTCTATACAGTTCTAGTGCTAGTGTATAAAAAATTGTATTCCTAGCATTGGACCATTTGCCCAAATTGGTGTCATTTGGCTGCAAGAGAGCATCAGATATTATAGGGAAAGCACTTGGGATTTGCAGCACTTCCAGGCTGTTGAGTTACAGGGGTCAGATTCAGACCTGCAATCAATGCCAAAATGTCTTTAGCACTGACTGTGTCGTTCATGTGCATTTGTCCATGACCCATATATCTAAAGCATGACAAAAGTGTCCCAAATTAGTCTACAAAATATGGCTGTATTCCTCAAAAAGAAAGACAGGGATATCTGGGATATGCGTTTTCAATAGTCACCCAAAGTTGCCTCAGTGTGGCAACTTCGGGCAACTATAGAAAATGCATAGCCACGTGTGCATTAGCGCAGGCGACTTTTCATTGTAGCCTATGGGGAAAAACGCTGAGGCAGTTCGGGGAAATAGTCGCTCAAAAGACAAGGCGATTAGTCGCCAGGCGACAAAATCTCCCCGAATCTCCTCGTGTGGCCTTACCCTTAAGATTTCTTGTAGTAGTTTAGTTTAGTAGAGCAAAATCTGGCTAATAAAGCCATTCAAGATCTATAGTAAAATCGATTAGCTTAAATACAGCAGACCAAAGGATGAATGTTCATTGCAACTCTAACATGTTTACTACAAAGCCACACTGGTAAAATACACAGATATATTCTAGGAAGATGTGGCTAATACCATTTTTTTACTACAAAAATGTAGAATTTACTATCAATTTTCTTGGTCACTTATATATATATATATATATATATATAGTGATGAGCAAAATATTTCGCTAGGTTTCGGCGTGAAAAAGATGACCACACACTCCAATGGGTGAAAAAAATTGTTGTGCTCAAAAAAAAATGTTGCCCATAGACTTCAATGCATTTGGTGAATTTGTTTTTGTTTTACAAATTCTCGGCAAAGCAAAACAGGTCAGATTGATTTTTTTGGAAAACCAGATGAAGGAACAATAGGCTGCAATAAGAGACTGCAAGCTCAGTGGCACAATCATTCTAGGAGAACCAGGCACCACTTATGGCAAAGAGACAACGTGATGAAAATAGTTCACAAACTAAGGTGGAGTAATTATTATTTACAAGTGCATAGTATAGCTTGCAGCTATAAATAAACTGTGGCAGGGCAATTACATAGTAAAACATAAATGATAAAACTGAAAGGATTCTAAACAGTGAGAGAAGCCCAAATATTTTGTCAAATGTGTTTTTTTTCAGGTCGGCAGAGTTAATATCTGATATACTGCAACCTTCCCTAATGGTTACATTGCAATTGGACCAATAAACCTGTTAGAAACGGCTGGTAATGCCGCAATGCAATAAAATGCTATGGCAAAAGCTGGTGGGAGAATATTTGTTTCCAGTGATACATTGCATCCCTGAGCTATGACATACAAAAATGGATTACTGAGAAAATCAATCCATCTCTGTCACACACTTAATTTATGCCTGTAAAGAGCTGGAACCTCAGATTTTAATTGAGGCCAATCAGTACAATGTATTACTGGGTATAATCACTGGCAGACCCACACTAATGGATAATGAAAAGTAAGCAAATAAGTAAACATATTCATGAAACAGAGTTTTACACTGGAAACAAAGTACACATAAACTGGCAATGGACTGTAAATCGAAAATTTCTGAAATCCACAAAACGAAATTTTTGACACCCGCGTCAATTTGCGCCAATTTTGATGCTCGCGTCAATTTTGACGCCGGCATTAAAGTCAATGGGCATCCAATTAGTGTTGATGCGCAACGGTTTTGACGCGAGCGACTTTTTTTGATGCCGGTGAAGATTTTCACTGGAGTTTCGCTAATTTATTTGCCGAAACGTGGAAATTCGCCGCAAATTCGCGCCTGCTGAATTTATTTGCCCGTCACTAGCAATGGATTGAAATACAAAGTAATATGCCTGCAAGATATTTTTGTCTGACTGTGATGGGCCAAAAAATGGGGAAACAAGGTGAAATTCTTTCTGTATTTTCTGCCTGTTTTTGCTTCTTCCCAGTTAAATAACTCTTACGACGTTAAGAAGTATTTTGCATTTGTTGACAGATTACTGGGCATTGACTTGTTCATAAATGCACATTGTTCCACACTTTCCTCTGCAGGATTTCTATTTCTAGAATTACAAAAGGGATATAAGGTCAACAAGAGAATCGTCAACAGCTCATCTAAGAATAGATTCAAGCTGTTTTCCATGTTTGTGTCTTCTTCTTCCGTTCTGTGCCTGTGCATACTGTAACAATTATCTTTTCCTTGCTTTAGTGTAGCTGTCTTCTGAAATGTGCGAACTCTCTTAACACCCAGGGCAGTAATAATTAATCAGTCATTACATTGCTTGGTGCAAGTGACAAGAAACTGTTGCTTTTCTGTTCCTCAACTTTCATTTCATGCATTTTTGTTGAAGTGGAATACAGTATGGGACAGATAAAGTGGAAACAGAAAATACAGGAAACATCCACATGGCATTATCCCTGACCTGCTGCCATACTGCACGGTGAGAAGCAAATCTCAAGTTACCAGTTCTGAAAAAACACCATTAACAGATGATTATCTATACAGCCATTCCCCACAGATAAGACAGTTTCTAGGTAGTGATGGGCGAATTTGCGACGTTTCGCTTTGCCGAAAAATTTGCGAATTTCGAAACGGCGAAAAATTTGCGAAACGGCGCCGGCGTCTCGTTTTTGATGCCGGCGCCCATTTTTGACGCCGGTGCCCGTTTTTTCGACGCCGGCGCCCGTTTTTGACGCAAATTTTCGCGGGCGAATCGCGCAAATTCGCCGCGAATTCGCGCCTGGCGAATAAATTCGCCCATCACTATTTCTAGGCTGCCAGAAGAACAAACATTGGCTTTTCAAATCCATATCTAGTTTTGTATAATGGAAACGTTCGGCAGTACAATAAATAATAAGCTCTCTGAAAACAAGAAACATATTTACTTTTGTTATAAGTTGTGTAAAGGTTAATGAGGGAAGGCTAGGAAACCACAAATTGCAAGGAAAGTGTTAAGATCTATAAACATGTGTTCCACCTTTTCATATGTAATTGCGCTAAATGATGTTTGTTTTCTTAAGGGGGATATTTAACGGGTGAATATCATTTTCACCCCAAAATGCAAAACAAACAAAATTTGCAAGATCAAAGGAAAAGTAAACCTTCAGAGTTTTTTCCTTTGCCGATCTTTTTCACAGTTAAGGTGGCCATAGACATAGATAACCGCTCATTTGGTGATGTTGCCAAACGAGTGGATCTCTCCCCAATATTTCCACATTGAAGTGGGTGATATTGGGCTGATCCGTTCATGGGCTCTAGGGCCCAACGATTGGATCATAATGGATCCAATACTTTCGGGCAGATATCGATCATGGAAGCTCGTCTGATGCCCCACCACACAGGCCAATAGGCTGCCGACACGGTCTGTGTATGGGGGCTTTTACTCCCCTAAATCACCAAATCAAATTAAAATCATAGATCAGCACGGACTACGGAAAAAAAAAAATAACAGAACCTTGTTTAACTTATTTATAAATTTATTTTGGAGATAGCACTTTGTAAAAATCACTATATACTTAGAACACAAAAGAAAAATCTGCACATAGATTGCGTTGCAACACCCTGGTGACTGCACCGAATATTAACAATATTGCGCTAGGTCCTGTTATTGTTTTTTTTTATAGCATGTGATGCTGATCTATGATTTTATCTTGATTCTCTGAAGAACATGCATGAATTGCGTTCTACAGTTCTGAATTCATGAAGGAAGGGGCAGGGTGAGCCACGTACGTGTCTCCCAATACCTTTTCCCTAAAGGAAAATTTTAAAATCATAAGAAACAAAGTTTTGTACGAGATCGATGTACTGTGGATATCAATTGGCCCTGGGACCAGGCAGATTTGAAAATTTCCTCTATTGATACACCTTGTTGGTCAGTGCATGGGCAGATCAGGAAGTAAAGAGGTGTTTGTAAAATATAAGGGTATTTTGCAACGTTGCACCCTCCTGACCTGTGGCAACTGATTTAGTCTGAAAGGCAGGGTTCAATTTGCATAAAAGTAGACCCATATTCTATTACAGCTAAGAAGGCATTGTTTACTCATTAAACCAGGATGTGATACACCTAAGTAACAAGGTTTATAGTGTGAGTTTTAGTAGGAATTAGTAATGGGCGAATCTGTGCCATTACCGCAAAATTTGTGAAAAATTGCAAAACACATTGAAGTCAATGGGCGTCAAAATAATTTTGATGTGCGTCAATTTTGACACGAGTGGCAATTTTTAGACATGCAACTATTTGGTCCAAATACGTTAAAGTCAATATGTGTCCGATATTATTTTGACACGCGTCAATTTTTATGCGCAGCAAATTTTCAGCGGCGGAGTTTCGTGAATTAATTTGCATGCGGCGAATGTATTTGCCCATCACTAGCAGGAATGCATGTAGGCAACAGTATTATTTTATACATTTAAATTCGATTCCCAACCAAAATTTGGATTTCTCCTCTTAAAAACTTGTCCCAAGTGCCTTCTTAGTACTAACAGTCATTCTCTATCCTTTCTCATTTTGAACATGGACAATGATTTAGCAGAAGGAGTCGCCACATTAATAAGGATCTTCTGCAGCATCGACAGGAAAGAAGGTATGTTGAGCGAATGGCATATGTCCCAGATCAATAAGTAGCTTCTAGTAGCATTTAGGAAATATTAAGTCTTCACAAATAAACATTATGTGGTAGTAAATGATAATGGAAACAGTGGCTGATATAAACTGAATGTCAGAGAAAACATCACCGCAATCAAACACAAGAAAGGAAACATTTAAAGAAAACTGCACATTTTTCTACTCAAACAACTCATCATTTTCTGGACCTTTTCACTTCAATGATTGAAGGTACAGTTAGGACAATAGCAAAATATATTGTAGGCACCAATGGGCTGCTATAATAAATAAACCCTGAGTGAAAAGCCTTTAAGATAGTGAACCCTATCACTACCTGACATGTAGAGGATTTTAAGCATTGCATCTTGATACCCCTTGTCCTCCAGAAGAACACTGAAGTCCAGTGATCACATAGTCACCTTAAAGAAACAGTTCAGTATAAAAATAAAAACTGTGTAAATAGATAGGCAGTGCAAAATAAAAAATGTTTCTAATATAGTTAGTTAGCCAAAAATGTAATGTATAAAGGCTGGAGTGACTGGATGTCTAACATAATAACCAGAACACTACTTCCTACTTATCAGCTCTATAACTCTGAGTTAGTCAGCGACTTTAAGGGGTGGGGGCACATGGGACATAACTGTTCAGTGAGTTTGCAATTGATCCTTAGCATACAGCTCAGATTCAAAAGCAACAAAAGTTGCTGGTGTCAAAATTCGCATTTTGCAAATTTTTCGCCCATTTCGTGAATTTCACCAACTCCTTGCCTTTAAAATACTAATTAAATGGTGGGCCCAGTGTTATAAACCCTGGCAGCAGGAAGATCTGTTGCCATTGCAGACAATGACCCTCACTAGATCTGAATTTCTACTTTGCTCCTCATTAATATGTTAAAGCAGTGTTGGTGCTAAAACACCATAGATCTTGTACATGCCAGTAGGGTTCAATAAGTCTGATCGATGGCACATGTAGCAAGAACATTTCCTGACACCTCTGTGTTCTCTGGCCTGGCAAGTCCTGTTTATCAAAAAGCTGTAAAGCTAATATTGTATATATTGCTGATAGAATATGTAATTGATTTCATTCTCATCACTAGAAGATCATTGTTTGCTCCCTTCCTGACTCAGAATTGGCCACAATGATGATTGTGTTTGATTGTGTTTTGATTGTGATTGAGTTGTGTGTACTTGTTGCTCTGGTGCAATCAAGCACATAAGTTAGCAATTGAGCTCCATAGTGTCATGTTCGGCACCCTATATCCAGAACCCAAGCTAAGCTCCCTGGTCTCGGCTCTCACTTCTGCCTTTAACCGCCGACTTTCACCTCGGGAAAAGGCTGGGCCAGCACAAGCAGAGAATCGTCAGACAGGCCGGAATCGGATTGGAGAGCGTAGAAAAGTCAGAGAACAGGCAAAGGATCAGGATTGGAGAGATCAGAGTAGTAAAGCAGGCAGGCAAGGGTCTATACACAGTATTGCGCGTGACGTCATCACGCCGGTGCATAACTCAGGAAGAGCGATGGCGCGCGCAACATAGAGGGCTAGTATACGGAAGAGGAAAGAGCAGCGCAGCGGGCATCCATGCCGAAGGAGCGGCGATGGACCCTGCTGCCCACTCGACCATCAGGGTAAGCGGAGGTCATTACACATAGTCTTATAATAAGTAAAATATTTCAATTTTCTATATGCCATCTAAAAGCTACCTGCCTCTTTCCAAATATGAGAACCAGGAGTCTATAAACAATAACACTGAAAAGGAATAATACTACATAACATTACAATGTTTTCATTGAGGGTCAGATCAAAGGTTGAATGTTAGAGTTTTTTTGAATTCGAATGAAATCGAATGACCTCGAAATTCGAATAGTATCTTATTTAAGAAAAAACTATTACCGACCTGAAAACTCTAATTGAATTCAATTCAAATCGAATTTGACTAAACTGAAATAGTGCTTTTTTTTTCGAAAAAAACTTGAATGTCAAGAAGGCTATAAACATCTTTAAATGGGTCACTTGACCTCTGCCATTGACTTCTGCATGAACTCAGCAGCTTTAAGATGGCAAATAGTCTAATTCAAGTTGTTCCCAGGGTCCAGGCAGTGTCGGACTGGCCCACAGGGATACCAGTAAAACTCCCGGTGGGCCCAGGTGTCAGTGGCCCCTCATGCTGCTAAACATTTGGACTATTTCATGGTCATTCCCTATTTCTATGAGAAAAGAGGCTAAATAGATGCAATAATGGATTATAGTATGTAAAGAAAAGAGACTAGTAGAATAGAGGTTGAGTTAGGAGAGGAAGAATAATAACACTGAGAGTGGACCCCTGGTCTAAGGTTTTTTGGTGGGCCCCTGGTCTAAGGTTTTTGGGTGGGCCCCTGGTGTCCCAGTCCGACACTGGGTCCAGGTATGATAAATCTCAACTTCATATTCAGATTATTCCCAACTTGAATTTGTGAGTTTTGACCAAAAATCAAGCTTGAAAATTCGAATTTGAATTTATAATTCAAACCTCAATAAATCTGCCCCTTAGTGTTGGAATTTTTGCTTGGTTTTTTTGTATGCCTGTATGAGGGAATCAGTTTCCTGGTAATCAAGTGGCTATTTCTGTTTTCATTCTGGCAAACCTGGAAGGCCATTTATAGCCTCCAAGCACTGCCAATTCAACTGCTCAGCCTACTTTGCTGACTAGTGAGTAAATGCACCTACTGAAAGTAGCTTTCCCATGACAGCTTGCATCAATAGGCTCAGCACAGTTGTGCCAAAACATCCACATACTAATGATATTTTAAAAATGTGTGTCGAAAATAATGCATTTCCCACTCTTTGGACAATTTGTCTCTGATTTGTAAAACTACACACAACAATGCACAATTGCATTCTTTTTGACACATCAGGCATTAATGAGTTGGGAGCAAATAAGAGTACAAATGCAATGACATTCTGTAAAAAAAAAACCACTGTATTGTTGGGGAATACATAATTGCATTTTGCACTCTGTGCTTCATTTCTTAATGCCCTTAATGTCTCTCTTTGAAATACAGACCTGGTTAGAAATAATTTGAGGATTAAATCAAGGTATCAAAAAAATACCCAAAAGCCATATGTTTGTGGCAGTGTGAGCACATATTTACATTTTGATGATCTGCTGCGCTCATTACACCTGTACAAACAGTATAGAAATAAAGCTGCTAGGGACAATTAAGCTGCCTATAAATTGTGCCAAATGTTTTAGTTGAAAAACATCTCTCTTGAGATTAGACGCAGAGTAGGACGAAGACACAGCTCATTAGCCATGAAATAGTACTGCAGTTTTGTATTAGAACCAACTAACCTTCCAACTCTCTAATGTATTTCTTTAGTGTATTCAGTGAATGTGAGGAGGCCAGAGAACGGGCATCTCTCCTTGCTGGTAATATGATCTTTCAGCACATTTACAGGACACTTCACATCTCCTGTGAGCACAGGAATAAATTATGTTGGCAGCTGTAGGCTTATTCAGACTTTAATGGCTCAGCAGAAAAGTATAATGTCAGAAACTCACATTACTTCAAATAAAGAACACACTTTGGGGGGTATTTATCAAAATCCGATTTTTTTCAGATTTTTTAAGTAAGAAAGAGTCCAACCAAACTAGAATCCACAATTTCACTTTATTTATCAATGAAAAAACTTAATAAAATCGGTTCGGGAAAAAAATGTGTGTTTTTGCAAAAAAAACCAAAATGTTTTGGGTTTTACGACCAAAACGTTCTTAATTTTTTCGTGAAATCTCTCAAAACCCCCAATTTTACGGATTTTTTTGGCTGAAGCCCAGAACAGACCATTATATCTTCAAATTTGAAATGGGACCTTTGCCATTGACTTCTACAGGATCCCGACAGCTCGGAGATGGAGTATGTTCAAATTTTAACTTTTAGCAGCCTTGGGGTAGAGGTTTTTTTTTCACTAAAAATTCTGATTTTATTGTAAATAAAATCGATTATTTTGAGGTTTTTTTCCAGACTTTAATAAATAATCCCCTATTTGCCTGAATGATTGTCATCTTTGTAAGCCCCCCCCCCCCTGTGATTTTCTGTTACTCTGAATTTATATTTCTTCACAGTTGCAGTATTTGTAGGCAATGGATTGTGTAGCTATTGTTAGAGAAAGCTAAATTTCTGTAACGCTATGGAAAATCTGCATGAATCCTGAACATACTGTATTTGTTAAATGCCATGTCTTGGAAATTATACCTGCACAGAATTGACTTTGGGTGGAACAGGCCATGTCTAGAGAATCTAAAGAATATATAAAGATTTAAAGAATGGTCCCTGGTGGCACAAACATTGGCGTGTGTCTAATTATACTGTTTTTTAGCAGACAGAAGCAGAGTTGCAAAGTGGTTTATTCCAGATAATATGTAGCAGGTGGTTAGGACTTTCCAAAGAGATTTGTATTGAAGGGTCTTGTAGGTCTAAAGAGTCTCTGGCAGTATGGTCATATGGTAAACTAACTAAATCTCATTTTTATTCATCTAGTTCAGGCATTTAAGCAAAAATCTAAACTTCTTAGAAGACCATGTCCTGATCCTTTTCTCTGTTCCTCACAAAAATTCTGCCTATTGTTTTAATAATTAAAAAATGGTGCTTCTTTTGTTAAATTGAAAAGGCGGAAGCTACTCCATGGTTAGCCCTAGTCAGAGATCCCTTGAGAAGGAGATCTAAATCTCCATTTCAGTTCTCTTGCTTGCCTGTTTAGCTCAAAGTAAAAAATATAGGTTTTTCACATTAAAAAAAAAAAGCCATTGTTCAGAATTATGTTTAGTACAAGCCCTGTCTACTGAACGTATACCATTACCCTATTGAGCCCTGTTTGGGCACAACTTATGCATAAAAATGTTGCCTAAATCGGTCAGTGCCAACAACCAGACAAAAATACAGGTCTCCCTTTAAACATTGTGTCTGCACATGAATAGGCTCAAGGGCACCTGCAACATTCCCATTTATACAGGGTGCAAATTCCACAGGGAGACTGAGTTATTTATTTTCAAGATCAAATATTGAAAAGAATTGTGACAAAATTCAAAGGCCATTTTTTTGCACTGTTTCATCCCAATAAAAAAGGCAATTGCAAAGGAAAAATCGCACTGTTCAAAGAGACTGTAAAATCAGAACTGTTTTGAAAAATCTCAAAAAAACGTTGCCAGATTCTGCCAGGTTTTGCTGTGAAAAAGACACCCATAGACTCCAAAGGGTGAAAAAAATCATTGTGCATAAAAAAAATGTTGTTGCCCATACACTTACAGTGAGGGACAGATTTATTAACGGTCGAGGTGAATTTTCGGATGAAAAAAATCAGAATTTCAAGCTATTTTTCTGTGTACTTCGACTAGGGAATAGTCAAAATTCAATTTGAATTTGTAAAAAATTAGAAAATCAAAATTTATCATGTACTGTCTCTTTAAAAATTCGATTACGACCATTCGTCATCTAAAACCTGCCGAATTGCCTTTTTAGCCTCCTAGAACCTACTTGGAGTCAATTGGTGGACTTTGGAAAAACTTCATCAAATTCGATCGAATGCATTATTCCTTCGATTCGTACGATTCGTAATCGGCAAAATACAAATACCAAATTCAATCGAAAACGGACCTATTCAACCAAATAAAAACTTCGACTTTTTCAATTTTTTTCAATTCGAAATTTGACCCTTGATAAATATGCCCCATGTATTTGGCAATTTTTTTGCAGTTTCGCAGATTTTCAGTGAAGCGAAATAGGTCAGATTCACCCATCAACTTAATGTTATTACAATATTCTTTTCATTTGACAAATCTCAGAAATTCAAGTTTGAAAAACATGAATTTGAATTTTAATTAGTGCCCCTTAAGCGCAATGCCAATTTTTTGGAACACTCATAATTAGAACAAAAAAATAAAGGCCAATTGCAAACTTGCTTATACTGTAGGTAATTAGTGTTTGCACAGTCTTGATGTTTAATATCCTAAATTCTACATTATTTGCTGTTTGCTATAGCATAAAGCTGGCCATAGATGCAAAGATCAGATCGTACGAATCCTTGATTCGTACGATATTCGGGCCGTGTGTGGAGAATATCAACATTTTTTGTCCAGCGGTCGTTTGGTCAATCGACCAGGTTAAAAGATTTCTGTCGGCTGCGGGTAATATCTCTGCATGTATTGGGAGACTGTCACTAGCTTTGGTCGGACATAACTTTCGTACGATTGCTGTCAGGGGCAGAACATCGACTCATCTGTTCTTTTCTACTTTATTTGATCTGAAAGGTTCTGGAGATGGGGAAGTTGATCGAATCTTTGCGTCTATGGCCAGGTTTAGGCTAAGGCCACACTAGGCGATAGCGCCGCGATTTGACTCGCGGCGACTTTTCGCCGCGACTTTTAAGCCGCAATCGCTGGGGAAACTTTTGCGCTGGCGTCTATGGGGAATCGCGAAAAATCGCCAGCGTAAAAACACACGCGGCGATCTTTTTTCTATTGTCGCTCTAAATCGCCTAGCGAGGCAATTTCGAGCGACAGTAGAGAAAAGATCGCCGCGTGTGTTTTTACGCTGGCGATTTTTCGCGATTCCCCATAGACGCCAGCGCAAAAGTTTCCCCAGCGATTGCGGCTTAAAAGTCGCGGCGAAAAGTCGCCGCGAGTCAAATCGCGGCGCTATCGCCTAGTGTGGCCTTAGCCTTAGTGGGCACAGACCCCCCCCCCCCGCTGAGTCTTAACACAATGTTATTGACAGAATAAAACCAAACACTTGTCAGCTGTTATATTGTGTTATAATGTATCCGTACAGTATACATTTCCTAAGCGCTACACTGAAAAATAACAGGGTTTTATTATATCCGACTGCTGACAATTTTCGGGTGAATTTCCTTGACACAGGCAGAATTTAATGACAAGGCCCCTTAGTATACTGTAGCAATGAATGCTCAACTGGAATTGTGTTTGTTATATTATCAGCCTACAATTCACTTCTACATTCCCTGCCAGCTGTCAGATAAAGTGTTCTCCAGCTGGGAAACCACTTTTACAGCATATCTGTTGCCATTACTTCCTGACAGCTTATTATGATTCAAGTAGAAATGTTATATAAAGTATATTGCTTATGGAAACAATGTCAGTATCACAGGTCACTGTCTAGATGAAGAATAAGAAATGTGCTTTTCGACTCACTGAAATAGCAGTGGAAGGTATGGG